>NW_027139768.1:82500-90000 GCF_035084215.1 Heptranchias perlo | reverse complement strand
TGACTGTGTGTGTGTTACGTGTCGCATTAGCTGAGCCGACGGGGACGGCCGATACGAAGTCATGTACACGCTTGGGGTAAAGCTACAATGGGCCTTTGCAGCCACCGTCGGGCTGGGCACATGGCCTCCCCCCACCATGACGAGGGAGGTTGGCGCCGGTTCCAACCTGGGCTTGCAAGCGGTAATGCATGACAGACAGCCAGCAACAAACAAAAGTCGAAAGGAGCCCACCTTTTGCCAGGCACAGACCGTTAAGGTCACGGACACGCTTGGGTGGTTAAGCTACAGTGACCCTTTCTAGCCGCCTTCGTCGTGTCTGCTGGGCACACATGGCCTTCCCCCCCCTGCCCGTGACAGGGGAGAGGTTGGTGTGCCAGGTCCGACTGGAGTTTGCAAACCATAGCGTTCAAGATACATGCACACACTCAGCCCTCCAGCTCTAAAAGGGTGACGTGTTTTGGTGCTCAGTTGCTAGAGAAATCTCGTGTTCAGCTACCAGAACGGGACTTGCTGTGCACATTCCCGCTCCACTCGAGACGGCAGACACCCAGGCTCTGGAGCTTGAATCGGACCTCTGTTAGACAACACAGGTGGACTTCTCGGCCTCACAAGAGAGCAATACGCCAGCGGGTGAACAGGAGAGTCGTGCCGACAAAACCCACTGACTTTTAAAACTGTCCGTCTGCCACTTGGGACAGAGAGAGGAACCTGACGAGCCTGAACACCAGCCTTGGCTGGACCGCTCGGGCCCTCCCATGTCGGACGCGAGTCGCCAAATCGATCGGAAGAGAGTACCGATTCCTCTCAAAAAGTCTGCGTGCCCGTTATTATAAAAGCAGCCCACCGGCCGCGGTGCCTTGCCCACAAACACACTTGGTGTCTGGGGTGATTCAGAGCCGCCGCGGCTCGAAAGTGTCAACCTGTTTTAAAAGTCATCGCTATGCCGGCACAGGTGACTTTCAAGTTAAAGAGTTCTCTTTATTGGCTTTCAAAAAAATCTGCAAAGTGTCACAGAGATTTTGAGAAACTCTTTTTTTTCTTTATATTATTATAATATAATATAATGTGTATATGTTTTCGAAAAGCATCCACCAGCAATCCATGGTGAGCCTCTCTCTGCTGGCAAGCTCCTCCTGCCTGAGCCCGACGCTGTCGAGGCTCAACACGATTTCAGACTGACAAAGAGTTCGAAAATTGCCGCCTGATGTAGCTTTAAATGCTGACAGGTGACTTCCGAGTGCTCTTGTAAAGGTCTCCGCTTTGAAATTGAGAGCCTTTTGCCAAGTGTCACTTTTTCAGGCACTCTTAAAGTGCACCTGGGCTGTCAGAGAAAGCTCTGAAAATCGTGTTCTCGAAAATCTCCGGGTACCCGACCAATCCCTAGGTGCCCGAATGACAAGTGTCAATTCGGCAGGACGGCCTCCCACCTCCGGCCGCAGATGCGTCACTAAATCCCCGCAAAGGGGGCTTTCTCATTTCGGCATAGGGGCTTCCGCGGCCAACTCATTAACCTGTGCTCGGACTTTTTGTGCCACAAGTGCAAGGGACCGTTTGCCGGCAGCTACTCGCACCCCCCCGCCCAGGGGGGGAATCCTCTGACCGGAGATCCGAAACGCCGGCCGAATCCATCCCCGTCGGACTTCCGAAGGGGTTCCCTCGACCGACTGACTTCCGAACTCCTTTCTGGGCTTAAACGGGTGGAATTCGGACCCTCTCGCAAGGGAGCCGAAGCCCGCCAGCCCCGGGAGGCCTCGGGGCCGCCGTTTTCAAGCCCGACCAAAAAACCCGAAAAATGGGGAAAAATGGGAAAAATTCCCACTCCCAAAAGGCTTAAAAGTCGGTTGGGCGGCAGCCCGGGTCGGTCTCTGCAGACCTGGAGGCGCTAGACACAAGTCTGGTAAACAGGCTAAGTCTCGACATGCCACCTCTTACTATCCTGCAGGTACCCCGCCAATCCCCCCGGAACCGGCTGGCAATTGGCGAATCAGCGGGACGAATTTGAATTCGTGACCGACTCTCTGACACCGAATCGCCGCAAACGCGTTTCGATTTTTCGGCTTCGGTACCTCCCATCAGACTTTGACTGGCCATATCTCCGGACTCACGTGTCGCAGCCGGGACCTTCAGGTACCGTTCGACGCGTCTAACCCTGCCCCGTCGAATGGCGCCCCTCGCGGTGTGGTCCGATTTCCGCATTTTGGTCAGATTTGCCTCCAAATTTTTCAGATTGAGTTGACGAATGCCCCCTACGGGGTAACCTCTTGCCCTTTCGGACATGGTCCCTGTGACTTAATTTCCGCCTTTTGCTCAATCGTTTCCCCATTTATAATTAATTTTAAAAATCGGGTTACTCAGTTCTGGTTTACCAGTTCCCTCTTCGGACTTAGTTTTTGGTTAATCATTTCCGGTTCACCAGTTCCCGTTTTGGACTTAGTCTCTGCGGGCCGTTTCTCATCTTTTGGTTCATCAGTTCCCCTCTTTTAATAATTTTTTGGCTGCTTTCGTTTGATCATTTCCCTGCCTTCTGGGTGACTTTTGCCCCTTAGGACTTCATCGCCGCACATTATTTTCGACTTCTGGTTGATCATTTCACCCCTTTTAATCATTTTTGCAACTTTTGGTTAACCAT
The DNA here is from genome assembly GCF_035084215.1 of Heptranchias perlo. Lineage (NCBI taxonomy): Eukaryota > Metazoa > Chordata > Chondrichthyes > Hexanchiformes > Hexanchidae > Heptranchias > Heptranchias perlo. The sequence goes on along the minus strand of NW_027139768.1, from coordinate 87,371 downwards.
TTCACCCAGCTTCTGGTTAACCATTTCCCCTTTGGGACTTAGTCTCTGAGCATTCTTTTGGGATTCTGGTTAATCATTTGCCAATTTTTAAAAAATGTTGCCGCTTTTGTTTAATGCTTTCTGGTCAACCTTTCCCTCTTTCAGACTTCACCGCGGCACATTGCTTTAGCCTCCTGGTTAATCATTTCACCCCTTTTAATCATTTTTGCAACTTTTGGTTAACCATTTCCCCCAGCTTCTGGTTAACCATTTCCCCTTTGGGACTTGGTCTCTGAGCATTCTTTTGGGATTCTGGTTAATCATTTGCCAATTTTTTAAAAATGTTGCCACTTTTGTTTAATGCTTTCTGGTCAACCTTTCCCTCTTTCAGACTTCACCGCGGCACATTGCTTCAGCCTCCTGGTTAATCATTTCACCCCTTTTAATCATTTTTGCAACTTTTGGTTAACCATTTCCCCCAGCTTCTGGTTAACCATTTCCCCTTTGGGACTTAGTCTCTGAGCATTCTTTTGGGATTCTGGTTAATCATTTGCCAATTTTTAAAAAATGTTGCCACTTTTGTTTAATGCTTTCTGGTCAACCTTTCCCTCTTTCAGACTTCACCGCGGCACATTGCTCCAGCCTCCTGGTTAATCATTTCACCCCTTTTAATCATTTTTGCAACTTTTGGTTAACCATTTCCCCCAGCTTCTGGTTAACCATTTCCCCTTTGGGACTTAGTCTCTGAGCATTCTTTTGGGATTCTGGTTAATCATTTGCCAATTTTTTAAAAATGTTGCCACTTTTGTTTAATGCTTTCTGGTCAACCTTTCCCTCTTTCAGACTTCACCGCGGCACATTGCTTTAGCCTCCTGGTTAATCATTTCACCCCTTTTAATCATTTTTGCAACTTTTGGTTAACCATTTCCCCCAGCTTCTGGTTAACCATTTCCCCTTTGGGACTTAGTCTCTGAGCATTCTTTTGGGATTCTGGTTAATCATTTGCCAATTTTTAAAAAATGTTGCCACTTTTGTTTAATGCTTTCTGGTCAACCTTTCCCTCTTTCAGACTTCACCGCGGCACATTGCTTCAGCCTCCTGGTTAATCATTTCACCCCTTTTAATCATTTTTGCAACTTTTGGTTAACCATTTCCCCCAGCTTCTGGTTAACCATTTCCCCTTTGGGACTTAGTCTCTGAGCATTCTTTTGGGATTCTGGTTAATCATTTGCCAATTTTTAAAAAATGTTGCCGCTTTTGTTTAATGCTTTCTGGTCAACCTTTCCCTCTTTCAGACTTCACCGCGGCACATTGCTTTAGCCTCCTGGTTAATCATTTCACCCCTTTTAATCATTTTTGCAACTTTTGGTTAACCATTTCCCCCAGCTTCTGGTTAACCATTTCCCCTTTGGGACTTGGTCTCTGAGCATTCTTTTGGGATTCTGGTTAATCATTTGCCAATTTTTTAAAAATGTTGCCACTTTTGTTTAATGCTTTCTGGTCAACCTTTCCCTCTTTCAGACTTCACCGCGGCACATTGCTTCAGCCTCCTGGTTAATCATTTCACCCCTTTTAATCATTTTTGCAACTTTTGGTTAACCATTTCCCCCAGCTTCTGGTTAACCATTTCCCCTTTGGGACTTAGTCTCTGAGCATTCTTTTGGGATTCTGGTTAATCATTTGCCAATTTTTAAAAAATGTTGCCACTTTTGTTTAATGCTTTCTGGTCAACCTTTCCCTCTTTCAGACTTCACCGCGGCACATTGCTCCAGCCTCCTGGTTAATCATTTCACCCCTTTTAATCATTTTTGCAACTTTTGGTTAACCATTTCCCCCAGCTTCTGGTTAACCATTTCCCCTATGGGGACTTAGTCTCTGAGCATTCTTTTGGGATTCTGGTTAATCATTTGCCAATTTTTAAAAAATGTTGCCGCTTTTGTTTAATGCTTTCTGGTCAACCTTTCCCTCTTTCAGACTTCACCGCGGCACATTGCTTTAGCCTCCTGGTTAATCATTTCACCCCTTTTAATCATTTTTGCAACTTTTGGTTAACCATTTCCCCCAGCTTCTGGTTAACCATTTCCCCTTTGGGACTTAGTCTCTGAGCATTCTTTTGGGATTCTGGTTAATCATTTGCCACTTTTTAAAAAATGTTGCCGCTTTTGTTTAATCGTTTCCCTGCTATGTGGTCAACCTTTTCCCCTTTCAGACTTCATCGCCGCGCATTGTTGTCGACTTCTGGTTAATCATTTTTCCCCTTTAAATCTTTTTTTGCCACTTTCGGTTAACCATTTCACCCAGCTTCTGGTTAACCATTTGCCCCATTATACTGAATTTTTCCGCTTTGGTTTAATCATTTCCCTGCTTTCTTGTCAACCTTTTCCCCTTTTGGACTTCGCCGCCGCACTTTGCTTTTGCCTTCTGGTTAAACATTTCTCCCCTTTTAATCCTTTTTCCCACTTTTGGTTCACCAGTTCACCCAGCTTCTGGTTAACCATTTCCCCTTTGGGACTTAAGTCTCTGAGCATTCTTTTGGGATTCTGGTTAACCATTTGCCACTTTTTTAAAAATGTTGCCGCTTTTGTTTAATGCTTTCCCTGCTTTCTGGTCAACCTTTTCCCCTTACGACTTCGCCGCCGCACTTTGCTTTCGCCTTCTGGTTAATCATTTCACCCCTTTTAATCCTTTTTCCCACTTTGGGTTGGACAGTTCACCCAGCTACTGGTTAACCATTTCCCCTTTGGGACTTAAGTCTCTGAGCATTCTTTTGTGATTCTGGTTCACCATTTGTCCCTTTTTAAAAGATATTGCTGCTTTTGATTAAACCTTTCCCTGCTTTGCGGTCGACCTATTCCTCTTTCAGACTTCATCGCCGCACCTTGTTTTCGACATCTGGTTCAACATTTCTCCCCTTTTAATCCTTTTTCCCACTTTTGGTTAAGCAGTTCACCCAGCTTCTGGTTCACCATTTGCCCCTTTTTACTGAATTTTTCTGCTTTTGTTTAATCATTTCCCTGCTTTGCGGTCGACCTATTCCTCTTTCAGACTTCATCGCCGCGCATTGTTTTCGACATCTGGTTCAACATTTCTCCCCTTTTAATCCTCTTTCCCACTTTTGGTTAAGCAGTTCACCCAACTTCTGGTTAACCATTTGCCCCTTCTTACTGAATTTTTCTGCTTTTGTTTAATCATTTCCCTGCTTTATGGTCAACCTTTTCCCCTTTAGGACTTCGCCGCCGCACTTTGCTTTCGCCTTCTGGTTAATCATTTCACAACATTTTAATCCTTTTTCCCACTTTTGGTTAAACAGTTCACCCAGCTTCTGGTTAACCATTTGCCCCTTTGGGACTTAAGTCTCTGAGCATTCTTTTGGGATTCTGGTTCACCATTTGTCCCTTTTTAAAAGATATTGCTGCTTCTGTTTAATCCTTTCCCTGCTTTGCGGTCAACCTTTTCCTCTTTCAGACTTCATCGCCGCGCATTGTTTTCGACATCTGGTTCAACATTTCTCCCCTTTTAATCCTCTTTCCCACTTTTGGTTAAGCAGTTCACCCAACTTCTGGTTCACCACTTGCCCCTTTTTACTGAATTTTTCTGCTTTTGTTTAATCATTTCCCTGCTTTCCGGTCAACCTTTCCCTCTTTCAGACTTAATCGCCGCACATTGTTGTCGACTTCTGGTTGATCAGTTCACCCCTTTTTTATCCTTTTTCCCACTTTGGGTTAAGCAGTTCACCCAGCTTCTGGTTAACCATTTGCCCCTTTGGCACTTAAGTCTCTGAGCATTCTTTTGGGATTCTGGTAAACCATTTGTCCCTTTTTAAAAAATGCTGCTGCTTTTGTTTAATGCTTGCCCTGCTTTGCGGTCGATCATTTCACCCCTTTTAATCCATTTTTGCCACTTTGGGTTAAACAGTTCACACAACTTCTGGTTCACCATTTCACATTTCGGAACTTTTATTCCCACCATTACTTTGGGCTTCTGGTTCATCATTTCACGCTGTTTTACAAATCTTTGCCGCTTCACTTTTAATCCACAAACCGTGGCTCGCTTTCGGGTGGGGGGGGGGGGTAGCGGGTTTGGGCCGGGCACTCGACATCCCGGTGTGCGACCGGGTTCGTTCTGGTACCGCTCGGTGCCCCTCGTCCTGCTCTTGCCGCGGAAGCAAACCAGACGACCGTCGGTCTCACGCCCGAGGGGAGAGGAGGCGGAAAGCGGTTTGCAGCCTTTCGCTGTACCTCCGGCGGGCAGCGCCGCACCTCCGAGTGCTCGGTACCGTTCGCTGCACCTCGTCCGGCCGCACGCAGCGAGCCAAACCCGGAGGAAATCGGCCTGTGCCTTCTCGAGATATGGGCCTCCGGGTGGGACGGACAAACCGGGGCCCCGAGCTCGCTTTCGGCGGCCCGGCACTCGACTTCCCGGTGTCCGAACGTGATCCTTCCGGTACCCTTCGGTGCCCCTTGCCCGACTCTAGCTCCCGTGCTGAAGCGGAGTCGGTCGGCCTGACGGCCTGCCGAGTTAACCAGCGGAAAGCGGTGCGCAGCCTTTCGCTTGCAGCTCCGGCGGGCAGCGCCGCACCTCCGGCTGCTCAGTGCCGTCCGCTGCTCCCCTTCCGGCTGCACGCAGCGAACCATACCCGGAGGAAATCGGCCTCGGCCTTCCGGAGATATGGGCCTGCGAGTGGGACCAATAAATCGGTGCACATTTCCGGCTCGGTTTCCGGCCTCGGCACTATCAGTTCACGCCGTCCGACCGACGTCGTTCTGGCACGGTTCCGTTGCTCCTTGATCCGGTCCAGCCACGGTAATCAGCCGAAGATGGTGGGGGGTAGGGGGGGGACACATTGCCCGCCGAGTTAGCCGGAGGAGATCGGCCTCGGACTTCCTCAGATA
>NW_027139768.1:65000-70000 GCF_035084215.1 Heptranchias perlo | reverse complement strand
GCCCCGGGAGGCCTCGGGGCCGCCGTTTTCAAGCCCGACCAAAAAACCCGAAAAATGGGGAAAAATGGGAAAAATTCCCACTCCCAAAAGGCTTAAAAGTCGGTTGGGCGGCAGCCCGGGTCGGTCTCTGCAGACCTGGAGGCGCTAGACACAAGTCTGGTAAACAGGCTAAGTCTCGACATGCCACCTCTTACTATCCTGCAGGTACCCCGCCAATCCCCCCGGAACCGGCTGGCAATTGGCGAATCAGCGGGACGAATTTGAATTCGTGACCGACTCTCTGACACCGAATCGCCGCAAACGCGTTTCGATTTTTCGGCTTCGGTACCTCCCATCAGACTTTGACTGGCCATATCTCCGGACTCACGTGTCGCAGCCGGGACCTTCAGGTACCGTTCGACGCGTCTAACCCTGCCCCGTCGAATGGCGCCCCTCGCGGTGTGGTCCGATTTCCGCATTTTGGTCAGATTTGCCTCCAAATTTTTCAGATTGAGTTGACGAATGCCCCCTACGGGGTAACCTCTTGCCCTTTCGGACATGGTCCCTGTGACTTAATTTCCGCCTTTTGCTCAATCGTTTCCCCATTTATAATTAATTTTAAAAATCGGGTTACTCAGTTCTGGTTTACCAGTTCCCTCTTCGGACTTAGTTTTTGGTTAATCATTTCCGGTTCACCAGTTCCCGTTTTGGACTTAGTCTCTGCGGGCCGTTTCTCATCTTTTGGTTCATCAGTTCCCCTCTTTTAATAATTTTTTGGCTGCTTTCGTTTGATCATTTCCCTGCCTTCTGGGTGACTTTTGCCCCTTAGGACTTCATCGCCGCACATTATTTTCGACTTCTGGTTGATCATTTCACCCCTTTTAATCATTTTTGCAACTTTTGGTTAACCATTTCACCCAGCTTCTGGTTAACCATTTCCCCTTTGGGACTTAGTCTCTGAGCATTCTTTTGGGATTCTGGTTAATCATTTGCCAATTTTTAAAAAATGTTGCCGCTTTTGTTTAATGCTTTCTGGTCAACCTTTCCCTCTTTCAGACTTCACCGCGGCACATTGCTTTAGCCTCCTGGTTAATCATTTCACCCCTTTTAATCATTTTTGCAACTTTTGGTTAACCATTTCCCCCAGCTTCTGGTTAACCATTTCCCCTTTGGGACTTGGTCTCTGAGCATTCTTTTGGGATTCTGGTTAATCATTTGCCAATTTTTTAAAAATGTTGCCACTTTTGTTTAATGCTTTCTGGTCAACCTTTCCCTCTTTCAGACTTCACCGCGGCACATTGCTTCAGCCTCCTGGTTAATCATTTCACCCCTTTTAATCATTTTTGCAACTTTTGGTTAACCATTTCCCCCAGCTTCTGGTTAACCATTTCCCCTTTGGGACTTAGTCTCTGAGCATTCTTTTGGGATTCTGGTTAATCATTTGCCAATTTTTAAAAAATGTTGCCACTTTTGTTTAATGCTTTCTGGTCAACCTTTCCCTCTTTCAGACTTCACCGCGGCACATTGCTCCAGCCTCCTGGTTAATCATTTCACCCCTTTTAATCATTTTTGCAACTTTTGGTTAACCATTTCCCCCAGCTTCTGGTTAACCATTTCCCCTTTGGGACTTAGTCTCTGAGCATTCTTTTGGGATTCTGGTTAATCATTTGCCAATTTTTTAAAAATGTTGCCACTTTTGTTTAATGCTTTCTGGTCAACCTTTCCCTCTTTCAGACTTCACCGCGGCACATTGCTTTAGCCTCCTGGTTAATCATTTCACCCCTTTTAATCATTTTTGCAACTTTTGGTTAACCATTTCCCCCAGCTTCTGGTTAACCATTTCCCCTTTGGGACTTAGTCTCTGAGCATTCTTTTGGGATTCTGGTTAATCATTTGCCAATTTTTAAAAAATGTTGCCACTTTTGTTTAATGCTTTCTGGTCAACCTTTCCCTCTTTCAGACTTCACCGCGGCACATTGCTTCAGCCTCCTGGTTAATCATTTCACCCCTTTTAATCATTTTTGCAACTTTTGGTTAACCATTTCCCCCAGCTTCTGGTTAACCATTTCCCCTTTGGGACTTAGTCTCTGAGCATTCTTTTGGGATTCTGGTTAATCATTTGCCAATTTTTAAAAAATGTTGCCGCTTTTGTTTAATGCTTTCTGGTCAACCTTTCCCTCTTTCAGACTTCACCGCGGCACATTGCTTTAGCCTCCTGGTTAATCATTTCACCCCTTTTAATCATTTTTGCAACTTTTGGTTAACCATTTCCCCCAGCTTCTGGTTAACCATTTCCCCTTTGGGACTTGGTCTCTGAGCATTCTTTTGGGATTCTGGTTAATCATTTGCCAATTTTTTAAAAATGTTGCCACTTTTGTTTAATGCTTTCTGGTCAACCTTTCCCTCTTTCAGACTTCACCGCGGCACATTGCTTCAGCCTCCTGGTTAATCATTTCACCCCTTTTAATCATTTTTGCAACTTTTGGTTAACCATTTCCCCCAGCTTCTGGTTAACCATTTCCCCTTTGGGACTTAGTCTCTGAGCATTCTTTTGGGATTCTGGTTAATCATTTGCCAATTTTTAAAAAATGTTGCCACTTTTGTTTAATGCTTTCTGGTCAACCTTTCCCTCTTTCAGACTTCACCGCGGCACATTGCTCCAGCCTCCTGGTTAATCATTTCACCCCTTTTAATCATTTTTGCAACTTTTGGTTAACCATTTCCCCCAGCTTCTGGTTAACCATTTCCCCTATGGGACTTAGTCTCTGAGCATTCTTTTGGGATTCTGGTTAATCATTTGCCAATTTTTAAAAAATGTTGCCGCTTTTGTTTAATGCTTTCTGGTCAACCTTTCCCTCTTTCAGACTTCACCGCGGCACATTGCTTTAGCCTCCTGGTTAATCATTTCACCCCTTTTAATCATTTTTGCAACTTTTGGTTAACCATTTCCCCCAGCTTCTGGTTAACCATTTCCCCTTTGGGACTTAGTCTCTGAGCATTCTTTTGGGATTCTGGTTAATCATTTGCCACTTTTTAAAAAATGTTGCCGCTTTTGTTTAATCGTTTCCCTGCTATGTGGTCAACCTTTTCCCCTTTCAGACTTCATCGCCGCGCATTGTTGTCGACTTCTGGTTAATCATTTTTCCCCTTTAAATCTTTTTTTGCCACTTTCGGTTAACCATTTCACCCAGCTTCTGGTTAACCATTTGCCCCATTATACTGAATTTTTCCGCTTTGGTTTAATCATTTCCCTGCTTTCTTGTCAACCTTTTCCCCTTTTGGACTTCGCCGCCGCACTTTGCTTTTGCCTTCTGGTTAAACATTTCTCCCCTTTTAATCCTTTTTCCCACTTTTGGTTCACCAGTTCACCCAGCTTCTGGTTAACCATTTCCCCTTTGGGACTTAAGTCTCTGAGCATTCTTTTGGGATTCTGGTTAACCATTTGCCACTTTTTTAAAAATGTTGCCGCTTTTGTTTAATGCTTTCCCTGCTTTCTGGTCAACCTTTTCCCCTTACGACTTCGCCGCCGCACTTTGCTTTCGCCTTCTGGTTAATCATTTCACCCCTTTTAATCCTTTTTCCCACTTTGGGTTGGACAGTTCACCCAGCTACTGGTTAACCATTTCCCCTTTGGGACTTAAGTCTCTGAGCATTCTTTTGTGATTCTGGTTCACCATTTGTCCCTTTTTAAAAGATATTGCTGCTTTTGATTAAACCTTTCCCTGCTTTGCGGTCGACCTATTCCTCTTTCAGACTTCATCGCCGCACCTTGTTTTCGACATCTGGTTCAACATTTCTCCCCTTTTAATCCTTTTTCCCACTTTTGGTTAAGCAGTTCACCCAGCTTCTGGTTCACCATTTGCCCCTTTTTACTGAATTTTTCTGCTTTTGTTTAATCATTTCCCTGCTTTGCGGTCGACCTATTCCTCTTTCAGACTTCATCGCCGCGCATTGTTTTCGACATCTGGTTCAACATTTCTCCCCTTTTAATCCTCTTTCCCACTTTTGGTTAAGCAGTTCACCCAACTTCTGGTTAACCATTTGCCCCTTCTTACTGAATTTTTCTGCTTTTGTTTAATCATTTCCCTGCTTTATGGTCAACCTTTTCCCCTTTAGGACTTCGCCGCCGCACTTTGCTTTCGCCTTCTGGTTAATCATTTCACAACATTTTAATCCTTTTTCCCACTTTTGGTTAAACAGTTCACCCAGCTTCTGGTTAACCATTTGCCCCTTTGGGACTTAAGTCTCTGAGCATTCTTTTGGGATTCTGGTTCACCATTTGTCCCTTTTTAAAAGATATTGCTGCTTCTGTTTAATCCTTTCCCTGCTTTGCGGTCAACCTTTTCCTCTTTCAGACTTCATCGCCGCGCATTGTTTTCGACATCTGGTTCAACATTTCTCCCCTTTTAATCCTCTTTCCCACTTTTGGTTAAGCAGTTCACCCAACTTCTGGTTCACCACTTGCCCCTTTTTACTGAATTTTTCTGCTTTTGTTTAATCATTTCCCTGCTTTCCGGTCAACCTTTCCCTCTTTCAGACTTAATCGCCGCACATTGTTGTCGACTTCTGGTTGATCAGTTCACCCCTTTTTTATCCTTTTTCCCACTTTGGGTTAAGCAGTTCACCCAGCTTCTGGTTAACCATTTGCCCCTTTGGCACTTAAGTCTCTGAGCATTCTTTTGGGATTCTGGTAAACCATTTGTCCCTTTTTAAAAAATGCTGCTGCTTTTGTTTAATGCTTGCCCTGCTTTGCGGTCGATCATTTCACCCCTTTTAATCCATTTTTGCCACTTTGGGTTAAACAGTTCACACAACTTCTGGTTCACCATTTCACATTTCGGAACTTTTATTCCCACCATTACTTTGGGCTTCTGGTTCATCATTTCACGCTGTTTTACAAATCTTTGCCGCTTCACTTTTAATCCACAAACCGTGGCTCGCTTTCGGGTGGGGGGGGGGGTAGCGGGTTTGGGCCGGGCACTCGACATCCCGGTGTGCGACCGGGTTCGTTCTGGTACCGC
>NW_027139768.1:45000-52500 GCF_035084215.1 Heptranchias perlo | reverse complement strand
CTTTATTGGCTTTCAAAAAAATCTGCAAAGTGTCACAGAGATTTTGAGAAACTCTTTTTTTTCTTTATATTATTATAATATAATATAATGTGTATATGTTTTCGAAAAGCATCCACCAGCAATCCATGGTGAGCCTCTCTCTGCTGGCAAGCTCCTCCTGCCTGAGCCCGACGCTGTCGAGGCTCAACACGATTTCAGACTGACAAAGAGTTCGAAAATTGCCGCCTGATGTAGCTTTAAATGCTGACAGGTGACTTCCGAGTGCTCTTGTAAAGGTCTCCGCTTTGAAATTGAGAGCCTTTTGCCAAGTGTCACTTTTTCAGGCACTCTTAAAGTGCACCTGGGCTGTCAGAGAAAGCTCTGAAAATCGTGTTCTCGAAAATCTCCGGGTACCCGACCAATCCCTAGGTGCCCGAATGACAAGTGTCAATTCGGCAGGACGGCCTCCCACCTCCGGCCGCAGATGCGTCACTAAATCCCCGCAAAGGGGGCTTTCTCATTTCGGCATAGGGGCTTCCGCGGCCAACTCATTAACCTGTGCTCGGACTTTTTGTGCCACAAGTGCAAGGGACCGTTTGCCGGCAGCTACTCGCACCCCCCCGCCCAGGGGGGGAATCCTCTGACCGGAGATCCGAAACGCCGGCCGAATCCATCCCCGTCGGACTTCCGAAGGGGTTCCCTCGACCGACTGACTTCCGAACTCCTTTCTGGGCTTAAACGGGTGGAATTCGGACCCTCTCGCAAGGGAGCCGAAGCCCGCCAGCCCCGGGAGGCCTCGGGGCCGCCGTTTTCAAGCCCGACCAAAAAACCCGAAAAATGGGGAAAAATGGGAAAAATTCCCACTCCCAAAAGGCTTAAAAGTCGGTTGGGCGGCAGCCCGGGTCGGTCTCTGCAGACCTGGAGGCGCTAGACACAAGTCTGGTAAACAGGCTAAGTCTCGACATGCCACCTCTTACTATCCTGCAGGTACCCCGCCAATCCCCCCGGAACCGGCTGGCAATTGGCGAATCAGCGGGACGAATTTGAATTCGTGACCGACTCTCTGACACCGAATCGCCGCAAACGCGTTTCGATTTTTCGGCTTCGGTACCTCCCATCAGACTTTGACTGGCCATATCTCCGGACTCACGTGTCGCAGCCGGGACCTTCAGGTACCGTTCGACGCGTCTAACCCTGCCCCGTCGAATGGCGCCCCTCGCGGTGTGGTCCGATTTCCGCATTTTGGTCAGATTTGCCTCCAAATTTTTCAGATTGAGTTGACGAATGCCCCCTACGGGGTAACCTCTTGCCCTTTCGGACATGGTCCCTGTGACTTAATTTCCGCCTTTTGCTCAATCGTTTCCCCATTTATAATTAATTTTAAAAATCGGGTTACTCAGTTCTGGTTTACCAGTTCCCTCTTCGGACTTAGTTTTTGGTTAATCATTTCCGGTTCACCAGTTCCCGTTTTGGACTTAGTCTCTGCGGGCCGTTTCTCATCTTTTGGTTCATCAGTTCCCCTCTTTTAATAATTTTTTGGCTGCTTTCGTTTGATCATTTCCCTGCCTTCTGGGTGACTTTTGCCCCTTAGGACTTCATCGCCGCACATTATTTTCGACTTCTGGTTGATCATTTCACCCCTTTTAATCATTTTTGCAACTTTTGGTTAACCATTTCACCCAGCTTCTGGTTAACCATTTCCCCTTTGGGACTTAGTCTCTGAGCATTCTTTTGGGATTCTGGTTAATCATTTGCCAATTTTTAAAAAATGTTGCCGCTTTTGTTTAATGCTTTCTGGTCAACCTTTCCCTCTTTCAGACTTCACCGCGGCACATTGCTTTAGCCTCCTGGTTAATCATTTCACCCCTTTTAATCATTTTTGCAACTTTTGGTTAACCATTTCCCCCAGCTTCTGGTTAACCATTTCCCCTTTGGGACTTGGTCTCTGAGCATTCTTTTGGGATTCTGGTTAATCATTTGCCAATTTTTTAAAAATGTTGCCACTTTTGTTTAATGCTTTCTGGTCAACCTTTCCCTCTTTCAGACTTCACCGCGGCACATTGCTTCAGCCTCCTGGTTAATCATTTCACCCCTTTTAATCATTTTTGCAACTTTTGGTTAACCATTTCCCCCAGCTTCTGGTTAACCATTTCCCCTTTGGGACTTAGTCTCTGAGCATTCTTTTGGGATTCTGGTTAATCATTTGCCAATTTTTAAAAAATGTTGCCACTTTTGTTTAATGCTTTCTGGTCAACCTTTCCCTCTTTCAGACTTCACCGCGGCACATTGCTCCAGCCTCCTGGTTAATCATTTCACCCCTTTTAATCATTTTTGCAACTTTTGGTTAACCATTTCCCCCAGCTTCTGGTTAACCATTTCCCCTTTGGGACTTAGTCTCTGAGCATTCTTTTGGGATTCTGGTTAATCATTTGCCAATTTTTTAAAAATGTTGCCACTTTTGTTTAATGCTTTCTGGTCAACCTTTCCCTCTTTCAGACTTCACCGCGGCACATTGCTTTAGCCTCCTGGTTAATCATTTCACCCCTTTTAATCATTTTTGCAACTTTTGGTTAACCATTTCCCCCAGCTTCTGGTTAACCATTTCCCCTTTGGGACTTAGTCTCTGAGCATTCTTTTGGGATTCTGGTTAATCATTTGCCAATTTTTAAAAAATGTTGCCACTTTTGTTTAATGCTTTCTGGTCAACCTTTCCCTCTTTCAGACTTCACCGCGGCACATTGCTTCAGCCTCCTGGTTAATCATTTCACCCCTTTTAATCATTTTTGCAACTTTTGGTTAACCATTTCCCCCAGCTTCTGGTTAACCATTTCCCCTTTGGGACTTAGTCTCTGAGCATTCTTTTGGGATTCTGGTTAATCATTTGCCAATTTTTAAAAAATGTTGCCGCTTTTGTTTAATGCTTTCTGGTCAACCTTTCCCTCTTTCAGACTTCACCGCGGCACATTGCTTTAGCCTCCTGGTTAATCATTTCACCCCTTTTAATCATTTTTGCAACTTTTGGTTAACCATTTCCCCCAGCTTCTGGTTAACCATTTCCCCTTTGGGACTTGGTCTCTGAGCATTCTTTTGGGATTCTGGTTAATCATTTGCCAATTTTTTAAAAATGTTGCCACTTTTGTTTAATGCTTTCTGGTCAACCTTTCCCTCTTTCAGACTTCACCGCGGCACATTGCTTCAGCCTCCTGGTTAATCATTTCACCCCTTTTAATCATTTTTGCAACTTTTGGTTAACCATTTCCCCCAGCTTCTGGTTAACCATTTCCCCTTTGGGACTTAGTCTCTGAGCATTCTTTTGGGATTCTGGTTAATCATTTGCCAATTTTTAAAAAATGTTGCCACTTTTGTTTAATGCTTTCTGGTCAACCTTTCCCTCTTTCAGACTTCACCGCGGCACATTGCTCCAGCCTCCTGGTTAATCATTTCACCCCTTTTAATCATTTTTGCAACTTTTGGTTAACCATTTCCCCCAGCTTCTGGTTAACCATTTCCCCTATGGGACTTAGTCTCTGAGCATTCTTTTGGGATTCTGGTTAATCATTTGCCAATTTTTAAAAAATGTTGCCGCTTTTGTTTAATGCTTTCTGGTCAACCTTTCCCTCTTTCAGACTTCACCGCGGCACATTGCTTTAGCCTCCTGGTTAATCATTTCACCCCTTTTAATCATTTTTGCAACTTTTGGTTAACCATTTCCCCCAGCTTCTGGTTAACCATTTCCCCTTTGGGACTTAGTCTCTGAGCATTCTTTTGGGATTCTGGTTAATCATTTGCCACTTTTTAAAAAATGTTGCCGCTTTTGTTTAATCGTTTCCCTGCTATGTGGTCAACCTTTTCCCCTTTCAGACTTCATCGCCGCGCATTGTTGTCGACTTCTGGTTAATCATTTTTCCCCTTTAAATCTTTTTTTGCCACTTTCGGTTAACCATTTCACCCAGCTTCTGGTTAACCATTTGCCCCATTATACTGAATTTTTCCGCTTTGGTTTAATCATTTCCCTGCTTTCTTGTCAACCTTTTCCCCTTTTGGACTTCGCCGCCGCACTTTGCTTTTGCCTTCTGGTTAAACATTTCTCCCCTTTTAATCCTTTTTCCCACTTTTGGTTCACCAGTTCACCCAGCTTCTGGTTAACCATTTCCCCTTTGGGACTTAAGTCTCTGAGCATTCTTTTGGGATTCTGGTTAACCATTTGCCACTTTTTTAAAAATGTTGCCGCTTTTGTTTAATGCTTTCCCTGCTTTCTGGTCAACCTTTTCCCCTTACGACTTCGCCGCCGCACTTTGCTTTCGCCTTCTGGTTAATCATTTCACCCCTTTTAATCCTTTTTCCCACTTTGGGTTGGACAGTTCACCCAGCTACTGGTTAACCATTTCCCCTTTGGGACTTAAGTCTCTGAGCATTCTTTTGTGATTCTGGTTCACCATTTGTCCCTTTTTAAAAGATATTGCTGCTTTTGATTAAACCTTTCCCTGCTTTGCGGTCGACCTATTCCTCTTTCAGACTTCATCGCCGCACCTTGTTTTCGACATCTGGTTCAACATTTCTCCCCTTTTAATCCTTTTTCCCACTTTTGGTTAAGCAGTTCACCCAGCTTCTGGTTCACCATTTGCCCCTTTTTACTGAATTTTTCTGCTTTTGTTTAATCATTTCCCTGCTTTGCGGTCGACCTATTCCTCTTTCAGACTTCATCGCCGCGCATTGTTTTCGACATCTGGTTCAACATTTCTCCCCTTTTAATCCTCTTTCCCACTTTTGGTTAAGCAGTTCACCCAACTTCTGGTTAACCATTTGCCCCTTCTTACTGAATTTTTCTGCTTTTGTTTAATCATTTCCCTGCTTTATGGTCAACCTTTTCCCCTTTAGGACTTCGCCGCCGCACTTTGCTTTCGCCTTCTGGTTAATCATTTCACAACATTTTAATCCTTTTTCCCACTTTTGGTTAAACAGTTCACCCAGCTTCTGGTTAACCATTTGCCCCTTTGGGACTTAAGTCTCTGAGCATTCTTTTGGGATTCTGGTTCACCATTTGTCCCTTTTTAAAAGATATTGCTGCTTCTGTTTAATCCTTTCCCTGCTTTGCGGTCAACCTTTTCCTCTTTCAGACTTCATCGCCGCGCATTGTTTTCGACATCTGGTTCAACATTTCTCCCCTTTTAATCCTCTTTCCCACTTTTGGTTAAGCAGTTCACCCAACTTCTGGTTCACCACTTGCCCCTTTTTACTGAATTTTTCTGCTTTTGTTTAATCATTTCCCTGCTTTCCGGTCAACCTTTCCCTCTTTCAGACTTAATCGCCGCACATTGTTGTCGACTTCTGGTTGATCAGTTCACCCCTTTTTTATCCTTTTTCCCACTTTGGGTTAAGCAGTTCACCCAGCTTCTGGTTAACCATTTGCCCCTTTGGCACTTAAGTCTCTGAGCATTCTTTTGGGATTCTGGTAAACCATTTGTCCCTTTTTAAAAAATGCTGCTGCTTTTGTTTAATGCTTGCCCTGCTTTGCGGTCGATCATTTCACCCCTTTTAATCCATTTTTGCCACTTTGGGTTAAACAGTTCACACAACTTCTGGTTCACCATTTCACATTTCGGAACTTTTATTCCCACCATTACTTTGGGCTTCTGGTTCATCATTTCACGCTGTTTTACAAATCTTTGCCGCTTCACTTTTAATCCACAAACCGTGGCTCGCTTTCGGGTGGGGGGGGGGGTAGCGGGTTTGGGCCGGGCACTCGACATCCCGGTGTGCGACCGGGTTCGTTCTGGTACCGCTCGGTGCCCCTCGTCCTGCTCTTGCCGCGGAAGCAAACCAGACGACCGTCGGTCTCACGCCCGAGGGGAGAGGAGGCGGAAAGCGGTTTGCAGCCTTTCGCTGTACCTCCGGCGGGCAGCGCCGCACCTCCGAGTGCTCGGTACCGTTCGCTGCACCTCGTCCGGCCGCACGCAGCGAGCCAAACCCGGAGGAAATCGGCCTGTGCCTTCTCGAGATATGGGCCTCCGGGTGGGACGGACAAACCGGGGCCCCGAGCTCGCTTTCGGCGGCCCGGCACTCGACTTCCCGGTGTCCGAACGTGATCCTTCCGGTACCCTTCGGTGCCCCTTGCCCGACTCTAGCTCCCGTGCTGAAGCGGAGTCGGTCGGCCTGACGGCCTGCCGAGTTAACCAGCGGAAAGCGGTGCGCAGCCTTTCGCTTGCAGCTCCGGCGGGCAGCGCCGCACCTCCGGCTGCTCAGTGCCGTCCGCTGCTCCCCTTCCGGCTGCACGCAGCGAACCATACCCGGAGGAAATCGGCCTCGGCCTTCCGGAGATATGGGCCTGCGAGTGGGACCAATAAATCGGTGCACATTTCCGGCTCGGTTTCCGGCCTCGGCACTATCAGTTCACGCCGTCCGACCGACGTCGTTCTGGCACGGTTCCGTTGCTCCTTGATCCGGTCCAGCCACGGTAATCAGCCGAAGATGGTGGGGGGTAGGGGGGGGACACATTGCCCGCCGAGTTAGCCGGAGGAGATCGGCCTCGGACTTCCTCAGATATCAGCCTCCGGGTGGGACAGACAAACCGGGGACCCGAGCACGCTTTCGGCGGCCCGCTGGTCGACTTCCCGGTGTGCGACCGGGTTCGTTCCGGTACCGTTCGCTGCCCCTCGTCCTGCTCTAGCCGCGGAAACAAACCCGACGACCGTCGGTCTCACGCCCGCGGAGGGAGGCGGCGGAAAGTGGTTTGCAGCCTTTCGCTGTACCTCCGGCGGGCAGCGCCCGACCTCCGAGTGCTCGGTACCGTCCGCTGCGCCTGGTCCTGCCGCACACAACGAGCCATACCCGGTGGAAATCGGCCTGTGCCTTCCGGAGATATGGGCCTCCGGGTGGGACGGACAAACCGGGGCACCGAGCTCGCTTTCGGCGGCCCGCTAGTCGACTTCCCGGTGTGCGACCGGGTTCGTTCCGGTACCGTTCGCTGCCCCTCGTCCTGCTCTAGCCGCGGAACCAAACCGGACGACCGTCGGTCTCACGCCCGCGGAGGGAGGCGGCGGAAAGTGGTTTGCAGCCTTTCGCTGTACCTCCGGCGGGCAGCGCCCGACCTCCGAGTGCTCGGCACCGTCCGCTGCGCCTGGTCCGGCCGCACACAACGAGACATACCCGGTGGAAATCGGCCTGTGCCTTCCGGAGATATGGGCCTCCGGGTGGGACGGACAAACCGGGGCACCGAGCTCGCTTTCGGCGGCCCGCTAGTCGACTTCCCGGTGTGCGACCGGGTTCGTTCCGGTACCGTTCGCTGCCCCTCGTCCTGCTCTAGCCGCGGAACCAAACCGGACGACCGTCGGTCTCACGCCCGCGGAGGGAGGCGGCGGAAAGTGGTTTGCAGCCTTTCGCTGTACCTCCGGCGGGCAGCACCGCACCTCCCAGTGCTCGGTACCGTACGCTGCGCCTCCTCCTGCCGCACGCAACGAGCCATACCCGGAGGAAATCGGCCTCGGCCTTCCTGAGATATCAGCCTCCAAACGGGCGTCACAA
>NW_027139768.1:27500-35000 GCF_035084215.1 Heptranchias perlo | reverse complement strand
TCGAAAGGAGCCCACCTTTTGCCAGGCACAGACCGTTAAGGTCACGGACACGCTTGGGTGGTTAAGCTACAGTGACCCTTTCTAGCCGCCTTCGTCGTGTCTGCTGGGCACACATGGCCTTCCCCCCCCTGCCCGTGACAGGGGAGAGGTTGGTGTGCCAGGTCCGACTGGAGTTTGCAAACCATAGCGTTCAAGATACATGCACACACTCAGCCCTCCAGCTCTAAAAGGGTGACGTGTTTTGGTGCTCAGTTGCTAGAGAAATCTCGTGTTCAGCTACCAGAACGGGACTTGCTGTGCACATTCCCGCTCCACTCGAGACGGCAGACACCCAGGCTCTGGAGCTTGAATCGGACCTCTGTTAGACAACACAGGTGGACTTCTCGGCCTCACAAGAGAGCAATACGCCAGCGGTGTGAACAGGAGAGTCGTGCCGACAAAACCCACTGACTTTTAAAACTGTCCGTCTGCCACTTGGGACAGAGAGAGGAACCTGACGAGCCTGAACACCAGCCTTGGCTGGACCGCTCGGGCCCTCCCATGTCGGACGCGAGTCGCCAAATCGATCGGAAGAGAGTACCGATTCCTCTCAAAAAGTCTGCGTGCCCGTTATTATAAAAGCAGCCCACCGGCCGCGGTGCCTTGCCCACAAACACACTTGGTGTCTGGGGTGATTCAGAGCCGCCGCGGCTCGAAAGTGTCAACCTGTTTTAAAAGTCATCGCTATGCCGGCACAGGTGACTTTCAAGTTAAAGAGTTCTCTTTATTGGCTTTCAAAAAAATCTGCAAAGTGTCACAGAGATTTTGAGAAACTCTTTTTTTTCTTTATATTATTATAATATAATATAATGTGTATATGTTTTCGAAAAGCATCCACCAGCAATCCATGGTGAGCCTCTCTCTGCTGGCAAGCTCCTCCTGCCTGAGCCCGACGCTGTCGAGGCTCAACACGATTTCAGACTGACAAAGAGTTCGAAAATTGCCGCCTGATGTAGCTTTAAATGCTGACAGGTGACTTCCGAGTGCTCTTGTAAAGGTCTCCGCTTTGAAATTGAGAGCCTTTTGCCAAGTGTCACTTTTTCAGGCACTCTTAAAGTGCACCTGGGCTGTCAGAGAAAGCTCTGAAAATCGTGTTCTCGAAAATCTCCGGGTACCCGACCAATCCCTAGGTGCCCGAATGACAAGTGTCAATTCGGCAGGACGGCCTCCCACCTCCGGCCGCAGATGCGTCACTAAATCCCCGCAAAGGGGGCTTTCTCATTTCGGCATAGGGGCTTCCGCGGCCAACTCATTAACCTGTGCTCGGACTTTTTGTGCCACAAGTGCAAGGGACCGTTTGCCGGCAGCTACTCGCACCCCCCCGCCCAGGGGGGGAATCCTCTGACCGGAGATCCGAAACGCCGGCCGAATCCATCCCCGTCGGACTTCCGAAGGGGTTCCCTCGACCGACTGACTTCCGAACTCCTTTCTGGGCTTAAACGGGTGGAATTCGGACCCTCTCGCAAGGGAGCCGAAGCCCGCCAGCCCCGGGAGGCCTCGGGGCCGCCGTTTTCAAGCCCGACCAAAAAACCCGAAAAATGGGGAAAAATGGGAAAAATTCCCACTCCCAAAAGGCTTAAAAGTCGGTTGGGCGGCAGCCCGGGTCGGTCTCTGCAGACCTGGAGGCGCTAGACACAAGTCTGGTAAACAGGCTAAGTCTCGACATGCCACCTCTTACTATCCTGCAGGTACCCCGCCAATCCCCCCGGAACCGGCTGGCAATTGGCGAATCAGCGGGACGAATTTGAATTCGTGACCGACTCTCTGACACCGAATCGCCGCAAACGCGTTTCGATTTTTCGGCTTCGGTACCTCCCATCAGACTTTGACTGGCCATATCTCCGGACTCACGTGTCGCAGCCGGGACCTTCAGGTACCGTTCGACGCGTCTAACCCTGCCCCGTCGAATGGCGCCCCTCGCGGTGTGGTCCGATTTCCGCATTTTGGTCAGATTTGCCTCCAAATTTTTCAGATTGAGTTGACGAATGCCCCCTACGGGGTAACCTCTTGCCCTTTCGGACATGGTCCCTGTGACTTAATTTCCGCCTTTTGCTCAATCGTTTCCCCATTTATAATTAATTTTAAAAATCGGGTTACTCAGTTCTGGTTTACCAGTTCCCTCTTCGGACTTAGTTTTTGGTTAATCATTTCCGGTTCACCAGTTCCCGTTTTGGACTTAGTCTCTGCGGGCCGTTTCTCATCTTTTGGTTCATCAGTTCCCCTCTTTTAATAATTTTTTGGCTGCTTTCGTTTGATCATTTCCCTGCCTTCTGGGTGACTTTTGCCCCTTAGGACTTCATCGCCGCACATTATTTTCGACTTCTGGTTGATCATTTCACCCCTTTTAATCATTTTTGCAACTTTTGGTTAACCATTTCACCCAGCTTCTGGTTAACCATTTCCCCTTTGGGACTTAGTCTCTGAGCATTCTTTTGGGATTCTGGTTAATCATTTGCCAATTTTTAAAAAATGTTGCCGCTTTTGTTTAATGCTTTCTGGTCAACCTTTCCCTCTTTCAGACTTCACCGCGGCACATTGCTTTAGCCTCCTGGTTAATCATTTCACCCCTTTTAATCATTTTTGCAACTTTTGGTTAACCATTTCCCCCAGCTTCTGGTTAACCATTTCCCCTTTGGGACTTGGTCTCTGAGCATTCTTTTGGGATTCTGGTTAATCATTTGCCAATTTTTTAAAAATGTTGCCACTTTTGTTTAATGCTTTCTGGTCAACCTTTCCCTCTTTCAGACTTCACCGCGGCACATTGCTTCAGCCTCCTGGTTAATCATTTCACCCCTTTTAATCATTTTTGCAACTTTTGGTTAACCATTTCCCCCAGCTTCTGGTTAACCATTTCCCCTTTGGGACTTAGTCTCTGAGCATTCTTTTGGGATTCTGGTTAATCATTTGCCAATTTTTAAAAAATGTTGCCACTTTTGTTTAATGCTTTCTGGTCAACCTTTCCCTCTTTCAGACTTCACCGCGGCACATTGCTCCAGCCTCCTGGTTAATCATTTCACCCCTTTTAATCATTTTTGCAACTTTTGGTTAACCATTTCCCCCAGCTTCTGGTTAACCATTTCCCCTTTGGGACTTAGTCTCTGAGCATTCTTTTGGGATTCTGGTTAATCATTTGCCAATTTTTTAAAAATGTTGCCACTTTTGTTTAATGCTTTCTGGTCAACCTTTCCCTCTTTCAGACTTCACCGCGGCACATTGCTTTAGCCTCCTGGTTAATCATTTCACCCCTTTTAATCATTTTTGCAACTTTTGGTTAACCATTTCCCCCAGCTTCTGGTTAACCATTTCCCCTTTGGGACTTAGTCTCTGAGCATTCTTTTGGGATTCTGGTTAATCATTTGCCAATTTTTAAAAAATGTTGCCACTTTTGTTTAATGCTTTCTGGTCAACCTTTCCCTCTTTCAGACTTCACCGCGGCACATTGCTTCAGCCTCCTGGTTAATCATTTCACCCCTTTTAATCATTTTTGCAACTTTTGGTTAACCATTTCCCCCAGCTTCTGGTTAACCATTTCCCCTTTGGGACTTAGTCTCTGAGCATTCTTTTGGGATTCTGGTTAATCATTTGCCAATTTTTAAAAAATGTTGCCGCTTTTGTTTAATGCTTTCTGGTCAACCTTTCCCTCTTTCAGACTTCACCGCGGCACATTGCTTTAGCCTCCTGGTTAATCATTTCACCCCTTTTAATCATTTTTGCAACTTTTGGTTAACCATTTCCCCCAGCTTCTGGTTAACCATTTCCCCTTTGGGACTTGGTCTCTGAGCATTCTTTTGGGATTCTGGTTAATCATTTGCCAATTTTTTAAAAATGTTGCCACTTTTGTTTAATGCTTTCTGGTCAACCTTTCCCTCTTTCAGACTTCACCGCGGCACATTGCTTCAGCCTCCTGGTTAATCATTTCACCCCTTTTAATCATTTTTGCAACTTTTGGTTAACCATTTCCCCCAGCTTCTGGTTAACCATTTCCCCTTTGGGACTTAGTCTCTGAGCATTCTTTTGGGATTCTGGTTAATCATTTGCCAATTTTTAAAAAATGTTGCCACTTTTGTTTAATGCTTTCTGGTCAACCTTTCCCTCTTTCAGACTTCACCGCGGCACATTGCTCCAGCCTCCTGGTTAATCATTTCACCCCTTTTAATCATTTTTGCAACTTTTGGTTAACCATTTCCCCCAGCTTCTGGTTAACCATTTCCCCTATGGGACTTAGTCTCTGAGCATTCTTTTGGGATTCTGGTTAATCATTTGCCAATTTTTAAAAAATGTTGCCGCTTTTGTTTAATGCTTTCTGGTCAACCTTTCCCTCTTTCAGACTTCACCGCGGCACATTGCTTTAGCCTCCTGGTTAATCATTTCACCCCTTTTAATCATTTTTGCAACTTTTGGTTAACCATTTCCCCCAGCTTCTGGTTAACCATTTCCCCTTTGGGACTTAGTCTCTGAGCATTCTTTTGGGATTCTGGTTAATCATTTGCCACTTTTTAAAAAATGTTGCCGCTTTTGTTTAATCGTTTCCCTGCTATGTGGTCAACCTTTTCCCCTTTCAGACTTCATCGCCGCGCATTGTTGTCGACTTCTGGTTAATCATTTTTCCCCTTTAAATCTTTTTTTGCCACTTTCGGTTAACCATTTCACCCAGCTTCTGGTTAACCATTTGCCCCATTATACTGAATTTTTCCGCTTTGGTTTAATCATTTCCCTGCTTTCTTGTCAACCTTTTCCCCTTTTGGACTTCGCCGCCGCACTTTGCTTTTGCCTTCTGGTTAAACATTTCTCCCCTTTTAATCCTTTTTCCCACTTTTGGTTCACCAGTTCACCCAGCTTCTGGTTAACCATTTCCCCTTTGGGACTTAAGTCTCTGAGCATTCTTTTGGGATTCTGGTTAACCATTTGCCACTTTTTTAAAAATGTTGCCGCTTTTGTTTAATGCTTTCCCTGCTTTCTGGTCAACCTTTTCCCCTTACGACTTCGCCGCCGCACTTTGCTTTCGCCTTCTGGTTAATCATTTCACCCCTTTTAATCCTTTTTCCCACTTTGGGTTGGACAGTTCACCCAGCTACTGGTTAACCATTTCCCCTTTGGGACTTAAGTCTCTGAGCATTCTTTTGTGATTCTGGTTCACCATTTGTCCCTTTTTAAAAGATATTGCTGCTTTTGATTAAACCTTTCCCTGCTTTGCGGTCGACCTATTCCTCTTTCAGACTTCATCGCCGCACCTTGTTTTCGACATCTGGTTCAACATTTCTCCCCTTTTAATCCTTTTTCCCACTTTTGGTTAAGCAGTTCACCCAGCTTCTGGTTCACCATTTGCCCCTTTTTACTGAATTTTTCTGCTTTTGTTTAATCATTTCCCTGCTTTGCGGTCGACCTATTCCTCTTTCAGACTTCATCGCCGCGCATTGTTTTCGACATCTGGTTCAACATTTCTCCCCTTTTAATCCTCTTTCCCACTTTTGGTTAAGCAGTTCACCCAACTTCTGGTTAACCATTTGCCCCTTCTTACTGAATTTTTCTGCTTTTGTTTAATCATTTCCCTGCTTTATGGTCAACCTTTTCCCCTTTAGGACTTCGCCGCCGCACTTTGCTTTCGCCTTCTGGTTAATCATTTCACAACATTTTAATCCTTTTTCCCACTTTTGGTTAAACAGTTCACCCAGCTTCTGGTTAACCATTTGCCCCTTTGGGACTTAAGTCTCTGAGCATTCTTTTGGGATTCTGGTTCACCATTTGTCCCTTTTTAAAAGATATTGCTGCTTCTGTTTAATCCTTTCCCTGCTTTGCGGTCAACCTTTTCCTCTTTCAGACTTCATCGCCGCGCATTGTTTTCGACATCTGGTTCAACATTTCTCCCCTTTTAATCCTCTTTCCCACTTTTGGTTAAGCAGTTCACCCAACTTCTGGTTCACCACTTGCCCCTTTTTACTGAATTTTTCTGCTTTTGTTTAATCATTTCCCTGCTTTCCGGTCAACCTTTCCCTCTTTCAGACTTAATCGCCGCACATTGTTGTCGACTTCTGGTTGATCAGTTCACCCCTTTTTTATCCTTTTTCCCACTTTGGGTTAAGCAGTTCACCCAGCTTCTGGTTAACCATTTGCCCCTTTGGCACTTAAGTCTCTGAGCATTCTTTTGGGATTCTGGTAAACCATTTGTCCCTTTTTAAAAAATGCTGCTGCTTTTGTTTAATGCTTGCCCTGCTTTGCGGTCGATCATTTCACCCCTTTTAATCCATTTTTGCCACTTTGGGTTAAACAGTTCACACAACTTCTGGTTCACCATTTCACATTTCGGAACTTTTATTCCCACCATTACTTTGGGCTTCTGGTTCATCATTTCACGCTGTTTTACAAATCTTTGCCGCTTCACTTTTAATCCACAAACCGTGGCTCGCTTTCGGGTGGGGGGGGGGGGTAGCGGGTTTGGGCCGGGCACTCGACATCCCGGTGTGCGACCGGGTTCGTTCTGGTACCGCTCGGTGCCCCTCGTCCTGCTCTTGCCGCGGAAGCAAACCAGACGACCGTCGGTCTCACGCCCGAGGGGAGAGGAGGCGGAAAGCGGTTTGCAGCCTTTCGCTGTACCTCCGGCGGGCAGCGCCGCACCTCCGAGTGCTCGGTACCGTTCGCTGCACCTCGTCCGGCCGCACGCAGCGAGCCAAACCCGGAGGAAATCGGCCTGTGCCTTCTCGAGATATGGGCCTCCGGGTGGGACGGACAAACCGGGGCCCCGAGCTCGCTTTCGGCGGCCCGGCACTCGACTTCCCGGTGTCCGAACGTGATCCTTCCGGTACCCTTCGGTGCCCCTTGCCCGACTCTAGCTCCCGTGCTGAAGCGGAGTCGGTCGGCCTGACGGCCTGCCGAGTTAACCAGCGGAAAGCGGTGCGCAGCCTTTCGCTTGCAGCTCCGGCGGGCAGCGCCGCACCTCCGGCTGCTCAGTGCCGTCCGCTGCTCCCCTTCCGGCTGCACGCAGCGAACCATACCCGGAGGAAATCGGCCTCGGCCTTCCGGAGATATGGGCCTGCGAGTGGGACCAATAAATCGGTGCACATTTCCGGCTCGGTTTCCGGCCTCGGCACTATCAGTTCACGCCGTCCGACCGACGTCGTTCTGGCACGGTTCCGTTGCTCCTTGATCCGGTCCAGCCACGGTAATCAGCCGAAGATGGTGGGGGGTAGGGGGGGGACACATTGCCCGCCGAGTTAGCCGGAGGAGATCGGCCTCGGACTTCCTCAGATATCAGCCTCCGGGTGGGACAGACAAACCGGGGACCCGAGCACGCTTTCGGCGGCCCGCTGGTCGACTTCCCGGTGTGCGACCGGGTTCGTTCCGGTACCGTTCGCTGCCCCTCGTCCTGCTCTAGCCGCGGAAACAAACCCGACGACCGTCGGTCTCACGCCCGCGGAGGGAGGCGGCGGAAAGTGGTTTGCAGCCTTTCGCTGTACCTCCGGCGGG
>NW_027139768.1:10000-15000 GCF_035084215.1 Heptranchias perlo | reverse complement strand
TCCCCCCGGAACCGGCTGGCAATTGGCGAATCAGCGGGACGAATTTGAATTCGTGACCGACTCTCTGACACCGAATCGCCGCAAACGCGTTTCGATTTTTCGGCTTCGGTACCTCCCATCAGACTTTGACTGGCCATATCTCCGGACTCACGTGTCGCAGCCGGGACCTTCAGGTACCGTTCGACGCGTCTAACCCTGCCCCGTCGAATGGCGCCCCTCGCGGTGTGGTCCGATTTCCGCATTTTGGTCAGATTTGCCTCCAAATTTTTCAGATTGAGTTGACGAATGCCCCCTACGGGGTAACCTCTTGCCCTTTCGGACATGGTCCCTGTGACTTAATTTCCGCCTTTTGCTCAATCGTTTCCCCATTTATAATTAATTTTAAAAATCGGGTTACTCAGTTCTGGTTTACCAGTTCCCTCTTCGGACTTAGTTTTTGGTTAATCATTTCCGGTTCACCAGTTCCCGTTTTGGACTTAGTCTCTGCGGGCCGTTTCTCATCTTTTGGTTCATCAGTTCCCCTCTTTTAATAATTTTTTGGCTGCTTTCGTTTGATCATTTCCCTGCCTTCTGGGTGACTTTTGCCCCTTAGGACTTCATCGCCGCACATTATTTTCGACTTCTGGTTGATCATTTCACCCCTTTTAATCATTTTTGCAACTTTTGGTTAACCATTTCACCCAGCTTCTGGTTAACCATTTCCCCTTTGGGACTTAGTCTCTGAGCATTCTTTTGGGATTCTGGTTAATCATTTGCCAATTTTTAAAAAATGTTGCCGCTTTTGTTTAATGCTTTCTGGTCAACCTTTCCCTCTTTCAGACTTCACCGCGGCACATTGCTTTAGCCTCCTGGTTAATCATTTCACCCCTTTTAATCATTTTTGCAACTTTTGGTTAACCATTTCCCCCAGCTTCTGGTTAACCATTTCCCCTTTGGGACTTGGTCTCTGAGCATTCTTTTGGGATTCTGGTTAATCATTTGCCAATTTTTTAAAAATGTTGCCACTTTTGTTTAATGCTTTCTGGTCAACCTTTCCCTCTTTCAGACTTCACCGCGGCACATTGCTTCAGCCTCCTGGTTAATCATTTCACCCCTTTTAATCATTTTTGCAACTTTTGGTTAACCATTTCCCCCAGCTTCTGGTTAACCATTTCCCCTTTGGGACTTAGTCTCTGAGCATTCTTTTGGGATTCTGGTTAATCATTTGCCAATTTTTAAAAAATGTTGCCACTTTTGTTTAATGCTTTCTGGTCAACCTTTCCCTCTTTCAGACTTCACCGCGGCACATTGCTCCAGCCTCCTGGTTAATCATTTCACCCCTTTTAATCATTTTTGCAACTTTTGGTTAACCATTTCCCCCAGCTTCTGGTTAACCATTTCCCCTTTGGGACTTAGTCTCTGAGCATTCTTTTGGGATTCTGGTTAATCATTTGCCAATTTTTTAAAAATGTTGCCACTTTTGTTTAATGCTTTCTGGTCAACCTTTCCCTCTTTCAGACTTCACCGCGGCACATTGCTTTAGCCTCCTGGTTAATCATTTCACCCCTTTTAATCATTTTTGCAACTTTTGGTTAACCATTTCCCCCAGCTTCTGGTTAACCATTTCCCCTTTGGGACTTAGTCTCTGAGCATTCTTTTGGGATTCTGGTTAATCATTTGCCAATTTTTAAAAAATGTTGCCACTTTTGTTTAATGCTTTCTGGTCAACCTTTCCCTCTTTCAGACTTCACCGCGGCACATTGCTTCAGCCTCCTGGTTAATCATTTCACCCCTTTTAATCATTTTTGCAACTTTTGGTTAACCATTTCCCCCAGCTTCTGGTTAACCATTTCCCCTTTGGGACTTAGTCTCTGAGCATTCTTTTGGGATTCTGGTTAATCATTTGCCAATTTTTAAAAAATGTTGCCGCTTTTGTTTAATGCTTTCTGGTCAACCTTTCCCTCTTTCAGACTTCACCGCGGCACATTGCTTTAGCCTCCTGGTTAATCATTTCACCCCTTTTAATCATTTTTGCAACTTTTGGTTAACCATTTCCCCCAGCTTCTGGTTAACCATTTCCCCTTTGGGACTTGGTCTCTGAGCATTCTTTTGGGATTCTGGTTAATCATTTGCCAATTTTTTAAAAATGTTGCCACTTTTGTTTAATGCTTTCTGGTCAACCTTTCCCTCTTTCAGACTTCACCGCGGCACATTGCTTCAGCCTCCTGGTTAATCATTTCACCCCTTTTAATCATTTTTGCAACTTTTGGTTAACCATTTCCCCCAGCTTCTGGTTAACCATTTCCCCTTTGGGACTTAGTCTCTGAGCATTCTTTTGGGATTCTGGTTAATCATTTGCCAATTTTTAAAAAATGTTGCCACTTTTGTTTAATGCTTTCTGGTCAACCTTTCCCTCTTTCAGACTTCACCGCGGCACATTGCTCCAGCCTCCTGGTTAATCATTTCACCCCTTTTAATCATTTTTGCAACTTTTGGTTAACCATTTCCCCCAGCTTCTGGTTAACCATTTCCCCTATGGGACTTAGTCTCTGAGCATTCTTTTGGGATTCTGGTTAATCATTTGCCAATTTTTAAAAAATGTTGCCGCTTTTGTTTAATGCTTTCTGGTCAACCTTTCCCTCTTTCAGACTTCACCGCGGCACATTGCTTTAGCCTCCTGGTTAATCATTTCACCCCTTTTAATCATTTTTGCAACTTTTGGTTAACCATTTCCCCCAGCTTCTGGTTAACCATTTCCCCTTTGGGACTTAGTCTCTGAGCATTCTTTTGGGATTCTGGTTAATCATTTGCCACTTTTTAAAAAATGTTGCCGCTTTTGTTTAATCGTTTCCCTGCTATGTGGTCAACCTTTTCCCCTTTCAGACTTCATCGCCGCGCATTGTTGTCGACTTCTGGTTAATCATTTTTCCCCTTTAAATCTTTTTTTGCCACTTTCGGTTAACCATTTCACCCAGCTTCTGGTTAACCATTTGCCCCATTATACTGAATTTTTCCGCTTTGGTTTAATCATTTCCCTGCTTTCTTGTCAACCTTTTCCCCTTTTGGACTTCGCCGCCGCACTTTGCTTTTGCCTTCTGGTTAAACATTTCTCCCCTTTTAATCCTTTTTCCCACTTTTGGTTCACCAGTTCACCCAGCTTCTGGTTAACCATTTCCCCTTTGGGACTTAAGTCTCTGAGCATTCTTTTGGGATTCTGGTTAACCATTTGCCACTTTTTTAAAAATGTTGCCGCTTTTGTTTAATGCTTTCCCTGCTTTCTGGTCAACCTTTTCCCCTTACGACTTCGCCGCCGCACTTTGCTTTCGCCTTCTGGTTAATCATTTCACCCCTTTTAATCCTTTTTCCCACTTTGGGTTGGACAGTTCACCCAGCTACTGGTTAACCATTTCCCCTTTGGGACTTAAGTCTCTGAGCATTCTTTTGTGATTCTGGTTCACCATTTGTCCCTTTTTAAAAGATATTGCTGCTTTTGATTAAACCTTTCCCTGCTTTGCGGTCGACCTATTCCTCTTTCAGACTTCATCGCCGCACCTTGTTTTCGACATCTGGTTCAACATTTCTCCCCTTTTAATCCTTTTTCCCACTTTTGGTTAAGCAGTTCACCCAGCTTCTGGTTCACCATTTGCCCCTTTTTACTGAATTTTTCTGCTTTTGTTTAATCATTTCCCTGCTTTGCGGTCGACCTATTCCTCTTTCAGACTTCATCGCCGCGCATTGTTTTCGACATCTGGTTCAACATTTCTCCCCTTTTAATCCTCTTTCCCACTTTTGGTTAAGCAGTTCACCCAACTTCTGGTTAACCATTTGCCCCTTCTTACTGAATTTTTCTGCTTTTGTTTAATCATTTCCCTGCTTTATGGTCAACCTTTTCCCCTTTAGGACTTCGCCGCCGCACTTTGCTTTCGCCTTCTGGTTAATCATTTCACAACATTTTAATCCTTTTTCCCACTTTTGGTTAAACAGTTCACCCAGCTTCTGGTTAACCATTTGCCCCTTTGGGACTTAAGTCTCTGAGCATTCTTTTGGGATTCTGGTTCACCATTTGTCCCTTTTTAAAAGATATTGCTGCTTCTGTTTAATCCTTTCCCTGCTTTGCGGTCAACCTTTTCCTCTTTCAGACTTCATCGCCGCGCATTGTTTTCGACATCTGGTTCAACATTTCTCCCCTTTTAATCCTCTTTCCCACTTTTGGTTAAGCAGTTCACCCAACTTCTGGTTCACCACTTGCCCCTTTTTACTGAATTTTTCTGCTTTTGTTTAATCATTTCCCTGCTTTCCGGTCAACCTTTCCCTCTTTCAGACTTAATCGCCGCACATTGTTGTCGACTTCTGGTTGATCAGTTCACCCCTTTTTTATCCTTTTTCCCACTTTGGGTTAAGCAGTTCACCCAGCTTCTGGTTAACCATTTGCCCCTTTGGCACTTAAGTCTCTGAGCATTCTTTTGGGATTCTGGTAAACCATTTGTCCCTTTTTAAAAAATGCTGCTGCTTTTGTTTAATGCTTGCCCTGCTTTGCGGTCGATCATTTCACCCCTTTTAATCCATTTTTGCCACTTTGGGTTAAACAGTTCACACAACTTCTGGTTCACCATTTCACATTTCGGAACTTTTATTCCCACCATTACTTTGGGCTTCTGGTTCATCATTTCACGCTGTTTTACAAATCTTTGCCGCTTCACTTTTAATCCACAAACCGTGGCTCGCTTTCGGGTGGGGGGGGGGGGTAGCGGGTTTGGGCCGGGCACTCGACATCCCGGTGTGCGACCGGGTTCGTTCTGGTACCGCTCGGTGCCCCTCGTCCTGCTCTTGCCGCGGAAGCAAACCAGACGACCGTCGGTCTCACGCCCGAGGGGAGAGGAGGCGGAAAGCGGTTTGCAGCCTTTCGCTGTACCTCCGGCGGGCAGCGCCGCACCTCCGAGTGCTCGGTACCGTTCGCTGCACCTCGTCCGGCCGCACGCAGCGAGCCAAACCCGGAGGAAATCGGCCTGTGCCTTCTCGAG
>NW_027139767.1:94962-97676 GCF_035084215.1 Heptranchias perlo | reverse complement strand
TCCTCCCCCCCAAACTGTGGGGACTCCTCACCCTCCCCCCCAAACTGTGGGGACTCCTCACCTCCCCCCAAACTGTGGGGACACCTCACCCTCCCCCCAAACTGTGGGGACTCCTCACCCTCCCCCCAAACTGTGGGGTCCCCTCACCTCCCCCCAAACTGTGGGGACTCCTCACCCTCCCCCCCAAACTGTGGGGACTCCTCACCTCCCCCCAAACTGTGGGGTCTCCTCACCCTCCCCCCAAACTGTGGGGTCCCCTCACCTCCCCCCAAACTGTGGGGTCCCCTCACCCTCCCTCCCCCCAAACTGTGGGGACTCCTCACCCTCCCCCCAAACTGTGGGGACTCCTCACCCTCCCCCAAACTGTGGGGACTCCTCACCCTCCCCCCAAACTGTGGGGACTCCTCACCCTCCCCCCAAACTGTGGGGACTCCTCACCCTCCCCCCCCAAACTGTGGGGACTCCTCACCCTCCCCCAAACTGTGGGGACTCCTCACCCTCCCCCCAAACTGTGGGGACTCCTCACCCTCCCCTCCAAACTGTGGGACTCCTCACCCTCCCCCCCAAACTGTGGGGACTCCTCACCCTCCCTCCAAACTGTGGGGACTCCACACCCTCCCCTCCAAACTGTGGGGACTCCTCACCCTCCCCCCCAAACTGTGGGGACTCCTCACCCTCCCCCCCAAACTGTGGGGACTCCTCACCCTCCCCCAAACTGTGGGGACTCCTCACCCTCCCCCCAAACTGTGGGGACTCCTCACCCTCCCCCCAAACTGTGGGGACTCCTCACCCTCCCCCAAACTGTGGGGACTCCTCACCCTCCCCTCAAACTGTGGGGACTCCTCACCCTCCCCCCCAAACTGTGGGGACTCCTCACCCTCCCCCCAAACTGTGGGGACTCCTCACCCTCCCCCCAAACTGTGGGGACTCCTCACCCTCCCCCCCAAACTGTGGGGACTCCTCACCCTCCCCCCAAACTGTGGGGACTCCTCACCCTCCCCCCAAACTGTGGGGACTCCTCACCCTCCCCCAAACTGTGGGGACTCCTCACCCTCCCCCCAAACTGTGGGGACTCCTCACCCTCCCCCCAAACTGTGGGGACTCCTCACCCTCCCCCCCAAACTGTGGGACTCCTCACCCTCCCCCCAAACTGTGGGGACTCCTCACCCTCCCCCCAAACTGTGGGGACTCCTCACCCTCCCCCCAAACTGTGGGGACTCCTCACGCCTCCCCCCCCCAAACTGTGGGGACTCCTCACCCTCCCCCCAAACTGTGGGGTCCCCTCACCTCCCCCCAAACTGTGGGGTCCCCTCACCCTCCCCCCCCAAACTGTGGGGTCTCCTCACCCTCCCCCCCCAAACTGTGGGGTCTCCTCACCCTCCCCCAAACTGTGGGGACTCCTCACCCTCCCCCCAAACTGTGGGGACTCCTCAACCTCCCCCCAAACTGTGGGGTCCCCTCACCCTCCCCCCCCAAACTGTGGGGTCTCCTCACCCTCCCCCCCCCAAACTGTGGGGTCTCCTCACCCTCCCCCCAAACTGTGGGGACTCCTCACCCTCCCCCCAAACTGTGGGGACTCCTCACCCTCCCCCCCAAACTGTGGGGACTCCTCACCCTCCCCCCCAAACTGTGGGGGTCTCCTCACCCTCCCCCCCCCAAACTGTGGGGACTCCTCACCCTCCCCCCCAAACTGTGGGGTCTCCTCACCCTCCCCCCAAACTGTGGGGACTCCTCACCCTCCCCCAAACTGTGGGGACTCCTCACCCTCCCCCCCAAACTGTGGGGACTCCTCACCCTCCCCCCAAACTGTGGGGACTCCTCACCCTCCCCCCCAAACTGTGGGGTCTCCTCACCCTCCCCCCCCAAACTGTGGGGACTCCTCACCCTCCCCCCCAAACTGTGGGGTCTCCTCACCTAACACGAAGACCTTGGTCGTAGTTGATATTTGGGTGATGTTGTTGAGTGCAACACACGTCCATCGCCCATGGTGGGCTTTGCTGGTGGACTGGAACACCAGGGCCCCGTCCTCCGAGACCCTGTACCTGCTGCGGTCGATCAGCCCCTCCTGCAATATCAGAGAGAGGAGTCTTCACAAAATCCCTCCCTCTCGAACCGACTCATTCTCTCCCTCCGTCTCCCTCCCTCTCGAACCGACTCATTCTCTCCCTCCGTCTCCCTCCCTCTCGAACCGACTCATTCTCTCCCTCCGTCTCCCTCCCTCTCGAACCGACTCATTCTCTCCCTCCGTCTCCCTCCTCTCGAACCCCTTCATTCTCTCCCTCCGTCTCTCTCTCTCTCTCTCTCCCTCACCCCTTCATTCACTCCCTCCGTCTCTCTCTCTCTCTCTCGAACCCCTTCATTCACTCCCTCCGTCTCTCTCTCTCTCTCTCAAACCCCTTCATTCACTCCCTCCGTCTCTCTCTCTCTCTCTCTCTCTCTCTCTCTCGAACCCCTTCATTCACTCCCTCCGTCTCTCTCTCTCTCTCTCGAACCCCTTCATTCACTCCCTCCGTCTCTCTCTCTCTCTCTCTCTCTCGAACCCCTTCATTCACTCCCTCCGTCTCTCTCTCTCTCTCTCGAACCCCTTCATTCACTCCCTCCGTCTCTCTCTCTCTCTCTCTCTCTCGAACCCCTTCATTCACTCCCTCCGTCTCTCTCTCTCTCTCTCGAACCCCTTCATTCACTCCCTCCGTCTCTCTCTCTCTCTCTCGAAC
>NW_027139767.1:72462-77462 GCF_035084215.1 Heptranchias perlo | reverse complement strand
TCTCTCTCGCTCTCTCTCTCTCACCCCTTCATTCACTCCCTGCGTCTCTCTCTCTCTCTCTCTCTCTCTCGAACCCCTTCATTCACTCCCTCCGTCTCTCTCTCTCTCTCTCTCTCTCTCACCCCTTCATTCTCTCCCTCCGTCTCTCTCTCTCTATCGAACCCCTTCATTCTCTCCCTCCGTGTCTCTCTCTCTCTCTCTCTCTCACCCCTTCATTCACTCCCTCCGTCTCTCTCTCTCTCTCTCAAACCCCTTCATTCACTCCCTCCGTCTCTCTCTCTCTCTCTCTCTCGAACCCCTTCATTCTCTCCCTCCGTCTCTCTCTCTCTCTCTCGAACCCCTTCATTCTCTCCCTCCGTCTCTCTCTCTCTCTCTCTCTCTCTCGAACCCCTTCATTCACTCCCTGCGTCTCTCTCTCTCTCTCTCTCTCGAACCCATTCATTCACTCCCTCCATCTCTCTCTCTCTCTCTCTCTCGAACCCCTTCATTCTCTCCCTCCCTCTCTCTCTCTCTCTCTCTCTCTCGAACCCCTTCATTCACTCCCTCCGTCTCTCTCTCTCTCTCGAACCCCTTCATTCTCTCCCTCCGTCTCTCTCTCTCTCTCGTTCTCTCTCGAACCCCTTCATTCTCTCCCTCCGTCTCTCTCTCTCTCTCTCGAACCCCTTCATTCTCTCCCTTCGTCTCTCTCTCTCTCTCGAACCCCTTCATTCTCTCCCTCCGTCTCTCTCTCTCTCTCTCTCGAACCCCTTCATTCACTCCCTCCGTCTCTCTCTCTCTCTCTGTCTCTCTCGAACCCCTTCATTCACTCCCTCCGTCTCTCTCTCTCTCTCTCTCTCGAACCCCTTCATTCACTCCCTCCGTCTCTCTCTCTCTCTCGTACCCCTTCACTCACTCCCTCCGTCTCTCTCTCTCTCTCTCTCGAACCCCTTCATTCACTCCCTCCGTCTCTCTCTCTCTCTCTCTCTCTCTCGAACCCCTTCATTCACTCCCTCCGTCTCTCTCTCTCTCTCACTCTCTCTCGAACCCCTTCATTCACTCCCTACGTCTCTCTCTCTCTCTCTCTCTCTCTCGAACCCCTTCATTCTCTCCCTCCGTCTCTCTCTCTCTCTCTCTCTCTCTCTCACCCCTTCATTCACTCCCTGCGTCTCTCTCTCTCTCTCTCTCTCGAACCCATTCATTCACTCCCTCCGTCTCTCTCTCTCTCTCTCTCGAACCCCTTCATTCTCTCCCTCCCTCTCTCTCTCTCTCTCTCGAACCCCTTCATTCACTCCCTCCGTCTCTCTCTCTCTCTCTCTCTCTCTCTCGATCCCTTCATTCACTCCCTCCGTCTCTCTCTCTCTCTCTCGAACCCCTTCATTCTCTCCCTCCGTCTCTCTCTCTCTCTCGTTCTCTCTCGAACCCCTTCATTCTCTCCCTCCGTCTCTCTCTCTCTCTCTCGAACCCCTTCATTCTCTCCCTTCGTCTCTCTCTCTCTCTCTCTCGAACCCCTTCATTCTCTCCCTCCGTCTCTCTCTCTCTCTCTCGAACCCCTTCATTCACTCCCTCCGTCTCTCTCTCTCTCTCTGTCGAACCCCTTCATTCTCTCCCTCCGTCTCTCTCGCTCTCTCTCTCTCTCGAACCCCTTCATTCACTCCCTCCGTCTCTCTCTCTCTCTCTCTCGAACCCCTTCATTCACTCCCTGCGTCTCTCTCTCTCTCTCTCTCTCTCTCGAACCCCTTCATTCACTCCCTCCGTCTCTCTCTCTCTCTCTCTCGAACCCCTTCATTCACTCCCTCCGTCTCTCTCTCTCTGTCGAACCCCTTCATTCTCTCCCTCCGTCTCTCTCGCTCTCTCTCTCTCTCGAACCCCTTCATTCACTCCCTCCGTCTCTCTCTCTCTCTCGAACCCCTTCATTCACTCCCTGCGTCTCTCTCTCTCTCTCTCTCTCTCTCGAACCCCTTCATTCACTCCCTCCGTCTCTCTCTCTCTCTCTCTCGATCCCTTCATTCACTCCCTCCGTCTCTCTCTCTCTCTCTCTCGAACCCCTTCATTCACTCCCTCCGTCTCTCTCTCTCTCTCTCTCTCTCGAACCCCTTCATTCTCTCCCTCCGTCTCTCTCTCTCTATCGAACCCCTTCATTCACTCCCTCCGTCTCTCTCTCTCTCTCTCTCTCGAACCCCTTCATTCACTCCTCCGTCTCTCTCTCTCTCTCTCTCTCGAACCCCTTCATTCTCTCCCTCCGTCTCTCTCTCTCTCTCTCTCTCTCTCTCGAACCCCTTCATTCACTCCCTCCGTCTCTCTCTCTCTCTCTCTCTCTCTCTCGAACCCCTTCATTCTCTCCCTCCGTCTCTCTCTCTCTCTCTCGAACCCCTTCATTCTCTCCCTCCGTCTCTCTCTCTCTCTCTCTCTCTCTCTCGAACCCCTTCATTCACTCCCTGCGTCTCTCTCTCTCTCTCTCTCTCGAACCCATTCATTCACTCCCTCCATCTCTCTCTCTCTCTCTCTCTCTCTCGAACCCCTTCATTCTCTCCCTCCCTCTCTCTCTCTCTCTCTCTCGAACCCCTTCATTCACTCACTCCGTCTCTCTCTCTCTCTCTCGAACCCCTTCATTCACTCCCTCCGTCTCTCTCTCTCTCTCTCGAACCCCTTCATTCACTCCCTCCATCTCTCGCTCTCTCTCTCTCGAACCCCTTCATTCACTCCCTCCCTCTCTCTCTCTCTCTCTCTCGAACCCCTTCATTCACTCCCTCCGTCTCTCTCTCTCTCTCTCTCGAACCCCTTCATTCACTCCCTCCGTCTCTCTCTCTCTCGCGAATCCCTTCATTCACTCCCTCCGTCTCTCTCTCTCTCTCTCTCTCTCTCTCTCGAACCCCTTCATTCTCTCCCTCCGTCTCACTCTCTCTCTCTCGAACCCCTTCATTCACTCCCTCCGTCTCTCTCTCTCTCTCTCTCTCGAACCCCTTCATTCTCTCCCTCCGTCTCTCTCTCTCTCTCTCTCGAACCCCTTCATTCACTCCCTCCGTCTCTCTCTCTCTCTCTCTCTCTCTCTCGAACCCCTTCATTCTGTCCCTCCATCTCTCTCCCTCTCTCTCTCTATCGAACCCCTTCATTCTCTCCCTCCGTCTCCCTCTCTCTCTCTCTCTCTCTCTCGTACCCCTTCACTCACTCCCTCCGTCTCTCTCTCTCTCTCTCTCGAACCCCTTCATTCACTCCCTCCGTCTCTCTCTCTCTCTCTCTCTCTCTCTCGAACCCCTTCATTCACTCCCTCCGTCTCTCTCTCTCTCTCACTCTCTCTCGAACCCCTTCATTCACTCCCTACGTCTCTCTCTCT
Source organism: Heptranchias perlo (assembly GCF_035084215.1). Classification (NCBI taxonomy): domain Eukaryota; kingdom Metazoa; phylum Chordata; class Chondrichthyes; order Hexanchiformes; family Hexanchidae; genus Heptranchias; species Heptranchias perlo. Next base: position 74,152 of record NW_027139767.1, on the reverse strand, counting down.
CTCTCTCTCTCTCTCGAACCCCTTCATTCTCTCCCTCCGTCTCTCTCTCTCTCTCTCTCTCTCTCTCACCCCTTCATTCACTCCCTGCGTCTCTCTCTCTCTCTCTCTCGAACCCATTCATTCACTCCCTCCGTCTCTCTCTCTCTCTCTCTCGAACCCCTTCATTCTCTCCCTCCCTCTCTCTCTCTCTCTCTCGAACCCCTTCATTCACTCCCTCCGTCTCTCTCTCTCTCTCTCTCTCTCTCTCGATCCCTTCATTCACTCCCTCCGTCTCTCTCTCTCTCTCTCGAACCCCTTCATTCTCTCCCTCCGTCTCTCTCTCTCTCTCGTTCTCTCTCGAACCCCTTCATTCTCTCCCTCCGTCTCTCTCTCTCTCTCTCGTACCCCTTCACTCACTCCCTCCGTCTCTCTCTCTCTCTCTCTCGAACCCCTTCATTCACTCCCTCCGTCTCTCTCTCTCTCTCTCTCTCTCTCGAACCCCTTCATTCACTCCCTCCGTCTCTCTCTCTCTCTCACTCTCTCTCGAACCCCTTCATTCACTCCCTACGTCTCTCTCTCTCTCTCTCTCTCTCTCGAACCCCTTCATTCTCTCCCTCCGTCTCTCTCTCTCTCTCTCTCTCTCTCTCACCCCTTCATTCACTCCCTGCGTCTCTCTCTCTCTCTCTCTCTCGAACCCATTCATTCACTCCCTCCGTCTCTCTCTCTCTCTCTCTCGAACCCCTTCATTCTCTCCCTCCCTCTCTCTCTCTCTCTCTCGAACCCCTTCATTCACTCCCTCCGTCTCTCTCTCTCTCTCTCTCTCTCTCTCGATCCCTTCATTCACTCCCTCCGTCTCTCTCTCTCTCTCTCGAACCCCTTCATTCTCTCCCTCCGTCTCTCTCTCTCTCTCGTTCTCTCTCGAACCCCTTCATTCTCTCCCTCCGTCTCTCTCTCTCTCTCTCGAACCCCTTCATTCTCTCCCTTCGTCTCTCTCTCTCTCTCTCTCGAACCCCTTCATTCTCTCCCTCCGTCTCTCTCTCTCTCTCTCGAACCCCTTCATTCACTCCCTCCGTCTCTCTCTCTCTCTCTGTCGAACCCCTTCATTCTCTCCCTCCGTCTCTCTCGCTCTCTCTCTCTCTCGAACCCCTTCATTCACTCCCTCCGTCTCTCTCTCTCTCTCTCTCGAACCCCTTCATTCACTCCCTGCGTCTCTCTCTCTCTCTCTCTCTCTCTCGAACCCCTTCATTCACTCCCTCCGTCTCTCTCTCTCTCTCTCTCGAACCCCTTCATTCACTCCCTCCGTCTCTCTCTCTCTGTCGAACCCCTTCATTCTCTCCCTCCGTCTCTCTCGCTCTCTCTCTCTCTCGAACCCCTTCATTCACTCCCTCCGTCTCTCTCTCTCTCTCGAACCCCTTCATTCACTCCCTGCGTCTCTCTCTCTCTCTCTCTCTCTCTCGAACCCCTTCATTCACTCCCTCCGTCTCTCTCTCTCTCTCTCTCGATCCCTTCATTCACTCCCTCCGTCTCTCTCTCTCTCTCTCTCGAACCCCTTCATTCACTCCCTCCGTCTCTCTCTCTCTCTCTCTCTCTCGAACCCCTTCATTCTCTCCCTCCGTCTCTCTCTCTCTATCGAACCCCTTCATTCACTCCCTCCGTCTCTCTCTCTCTCTCTCTCTCGAACCCCTTCATTCACTCCTCCGTCTCTCTCTCT
>NW_027139767.1:10000-59762 GCF_035084215.1 Heptranchias perlo | reverse complement strand
TTGTGAGGACAGTGTCCCCTCTCCCCTCCCCTCTCACTGAGATACAGTGTCCCTCTCCCCTCCCCTCTTACTGTGATACAGTGTCCCCTCTCCCCTCCCCTCTCACTGTGATACAGTGTCTCCTCTCCCCTCCCCCTCTCACTGTGATACACTGTCCCCTCTCCCCTCCCCTCTCGCTGTGATACAGTGTCCCCTCTCGCATCCCCTCTCACTGTGATACAGTGTCCCCTCTCCCCTCCCCTCTCACTGTGATATAGTGTCCCCTCTCCCCTCTCACTGTGATACAGTGTCCCCTCTCCCCTCTCACTGTGATACAGTGTCCCCTCTCCCCTCCCCTCTCACTGTGATACACTGTCCCCTCTCCCCTCCCCTCTCACTGTGATACAGTGTCCCCTCTCCCCTCCCCTCTCACTGTGATACAGTGTCCCCTCTCCCCTCCCCTCTCACTGTGATACAGTGTCCCTCTCCCCTCCCCTCTCACTGTGATACAGTGTCCCTCTCCCCTCCCCTCTCACTGTGATACAGTGTCCCCTCTCCCCTCCCCTCTCACTGTGATACAGTGTCCCCTCTCCCTCTCCCCCTCTCACTGTGATACAGTGTCCCCTCTCCCCTCCCCTCTCACTGTGATACAGTGTCCCCTCTCGACCCTCCTCCCCTCTCACTGTGATACAGTGTCCCCTCTCCCCTCCCCTCTCACTGTGATACAGTGTCTCCCCTCTCCCCTCCCCTCTCACTGTGATACAGTGTGCCCTCTCCCCTCCCCTCTCACTGTGATACAGTGTCCCCTCTCCCCTCCCCTCTCACTGTGATACAGTGTCCCCTCTCCCCTCCCCTCTCACTGTGATACAGTGTCCCCTCACCCCTCCCCTCTCACTGTGATACAGTGTCCCCTCTCCCCTCCCCTCTCACTGTGATACAGTGTCCCCTCTCCCCTCCCCTCTCACTATGATACAGTGTCCCCTCTCCCCTCCCCTCTCACTGTGATACAGTGTCCCCTCTCCCCTCCCCTCTCACTGTGATACAGTGTCCCCTCTCCCCTCCCCTCTCACAGTGATACAGTGTCCCCTCTCCCCTCCCCTCTCACTGTGATACAGTGTCCCCTCTCCCCTCCCCTCTCACTGTGATACAGTGTCCCCTCTCACCTCCCCTCTCACTGTGATACAGTGTCCCCTCTCCCCTCACCTCTCACTGTGATACAGTGTCCCCTCTCCCCTCCCCTCTCACTGTGATACAGTGTCCCCTCTCCCCTCCCCTCTCACTGTGACACAGTGTCCCCTCTCCCCTCCCCTCTAACTGTGATACAGTGTCCCCTCTCACCTCCCCTCTCACTGTGATACAGTGTCCCCTCTCCCCTCCCCTCTCACTGTGATACAGTGTCCCCTCTCCCCTCACCTCTCACTGTGATACAGTATCCCCTCTCCACTCCCCTCTCACTGTGATACAGTGTCCCCTCTCCCCTCCCCTCTCACTGAGATACAGTGTCCCCTCTCCCCTCCCCTCTCACTGAGATACAGTGTCCCCTCTCCTCTCCCCTCTCACTGTGATACACTGTCCCCTCTCCCCTCCCCTCTCACCGAGATACAGCATCCCCTCTCCCCTCCCCTCTCACTGTGATACAGTGTCCCCTCTCCCCTCCCCTCTCACTGTGATACAGTGTCCCCTCTCCCCTCCCCTCTCACTGTGAAACAGTGTCCCCTCTCCCCTCCCCTCTCATTGTGATACAGTGACCCCTCTCCCCTCCCCTCTCACTGTGATACAGTGTCCCCTCTCCCCTCCCCTCTCACTGTGATACAGTGTCCCCTCTCCGCTCCCCTCTCACTGTGATACAGTGTCCCCTCTCCCCTCCCCTCTCACTGTGATACAGTGTCCCCTCTCCCTCCCCTCTCACTGTGATACAGTGTCCCCTCTCCCCTCCCCTCTCACTGTGATACAGTGTCCCCTCTCCCCTTCCCTCTCACTGTGATACAGTGACCCCTCTCCCCTCCCCTCTCACTGAGATACAGTGTCCCCTCTCCCCTCCCCTCTCACTATGATACAGTGTCCCCTCTCCCCTCCCCTCTCACTGTGATACAGTGTCCCCTCTCCCCTCCCCTCTCAATGTGATACAGTGTCCCCTCTCCCCTCCCCTCTCACTGTGATACAGTGTCCCCTCTACCCTCCCCTCTCACTGTGATACTGTGTCCCCTCTCACCTCCCCTCTCACTGTGATACAGTGTCCCCTCTCCCCTCCCCTCTCACTGTGATACAGTGTCCCCTCTCCCCTCCCCTCTCACTGTGATACAGTGTCCCCTCTCCACTCCCCTCTCACTGTGATACAGTGTCCCCTCTCCCCTCTCACTGTGATACAGTGTCCCCTCTCCCCTCCCCTCTCACTGTGATACAGTGTCCCCTCTCCCCTCTCACTGTGATACAGTGTCCCCTCTCCCCTCCCCTCTCACTGTGATACAGTGTCCCCTCTCCCCTCCCCTCTCACTGTGATACAGTGTCCCCTCTCCTCTCCCCTCTCACTGTGATACAGTGTCCCCTCTCCCCTCCCCTCTCACTGTGATACAGTGTCCCCTCTCCCCTCCCCTCTCACTGTGATACAGTGTCCCCTCTCCCCTCCCCTCTCACTGTGATACAGTGTCCCCTCTCCCCTCCCCTCTCACTGTGATACAGTGTCCCCTCTCCCCTCCCCTCTCACTGTGATACAGTGTCCCCTCTCCCCTCTCACTGTGATACAGTGTCCCCTCTCCCCTCTCACTGTGATACAGTGTCCCATCTCCCCTCCACTCTCACTGTGATACAGTATCCCCTCTCCCCTCCCCTCTCACTGTGATACAGTGTCCCCTCTCCCCTCCCCTCTCACTGTGATACAGTGTCCCCTCTCCCCTCCCCTCTCACTGTGATACAGTGTCCCCTCTCCCCTTCACTCTCACTGTGATACAGTGTCCCCTCTCCTCTCGCCTCTCACTGAGATACAGTGTCCCCTCTCCCCTCCCCTCTCACTGTGATACAGTGTCCCCTCTCCCCTCCCCTCTCACTGTGATACAGTGTCCCCTCTCCCCTCCCCTCTCACTGTGATACAGTGTCCCCGTCTCCCCTCCCTCTCACTGTGATACAGTGTCCCCTCTCCCCTCCCCTCTCACTGTGATACAGTGTCCCCTCTCCCCTCCACTCTCACTGTGATACAGTGTCCCCTCTCCCCTCGCCTCTCACTGAGATACAGTGTCCCTCTCCCCTCCCCTCTCACTGTGATACAGTGTCCCCTCTCCCCTCCACTCTCACTGTGATACAGTGTCCCCTCTCCCCTCCCCTCTCACTGTGATACAGTGTCCCCTCTCCCCTCCACTCTCACTGTGATACAGTGTCGCCTCTCCCCTCGCCTCTCACTGAGATACAGTGTCCCCTCTCCCCTCCCCTCTCACTGTGATACAGTGTCCCCTCTCCCCTCCACTCTCACTGTGATACAGTGTCTCCTCTCCCCTCCCCTCTCACTGTGATACAGTGTCCCCTCTCCCCTCTGGTCTCACTGTGATACAGTGACCCCTCTCCCCTCCCCTGTCACTGAGATACAGTGTCCCCTCTCCCCTCCCCTCTCACTGTGATACAGTGTCCCCTCTCCCCTCTCCCCTCTCACTGTGATACAGTGTCCCCTCTCCCCTCTCACTGTGATACAGTGTCCCCTCTCCCCTCCCCTCTCACTGTGATACCGTGTCCCCTCTCCTCTCCCCTCTCACTGTGATACAGTGTCCCCTCTCCCCTCACCTCTCACTGTGATACAGTGTCCCCTCTCCCCTCACCTCTCACTGTGATACAGTGTCCCCCTCTCCACTCCCCTCTCACTGTGATACAGTGTCTCCTCTCCCCTCCCCTCTCAATGTGATACAGTGCCCCCTCTCACCTCCCCTCTCACTGTGATACAGTGTCCCCTCTCCCCTCACCTCTCACTGTGATACAGTGTCCCCTCTCCCCTTTCCTCTCACTGTGATACAGTGTCCCCTCTCCCCTCACCTCTCACTGTGATACAGTGTCACCTCTCCCCTCTCACTGTGATACAGTGTCCCCTCTCTCCCCTCCCCTCTCACTGTGACACAGTGTCCCCTCTCCCCTCCCCTCTCACTGTGATACAGTGTCCCCTCTCCCCTCCCCTCTCACTGTGATACAGTGTCCCCTCTCCCCTCCCCTCTCACTGTGATACAGTGTCCCCTCTCCCCTCCCCTCTCACTGTGATACAGTGTCCCCTCTCCCCTCCCCTCTCACTGTGATACAGTGTCCCCTCTCCCCTCCCCTCTCACTGTGATACAGTGTCCCCTCTCCCCTCCCCTCTCACTGTGATACAGTGTCCCCTCTCCCCTCTCCCCTCTCACTGTGATACATTGTCCCCTCTCCCCTCCCCTCTCACTGTGATACAGTGTCCCCTCTCCCCTCCCCTCTCACTGTGATACAGTGTCCCCTCTCCCCTCCCCTCTCACTGTGATAGAGTGTCCCCTCTCCCCTCCCCTCTCACTGTGATACAGTGTCCCCTCTCCCCTCCCCTCTCACTGTGATACAGTGTCCCCTCTCCCCTCTCCCCTCTCACTGTGATACAGTGTCCCCTCTCCCCTCCCCTCTCACTGTGATACAGTGTCCCCTCTCCCCTCCCCTCTCACTGTGATACAGTGTCCCCTCTCCCCTCCCCTCTCACTGTGATAGAGTGTCCCCTCTCCCCTCCCCTCTCACTGTGATACAGTGTCCCCTCTCCCCTCCCCTCTCACTGTGATAGAGTGTCCCCTCTCCCCTCCCCTCTCACTGTGATACAGTGTCCTCTCTCCCCTCCACTCTCACTGTGATACAGTGTCCCCTCTCCCCTCCCCTCTCACTGTGATACAGTGTCCCCTCTCCCCTCCCCTCTCACTGTGATACAGTGTCCCCTCTCCCCTCCCCACTCACTATGATACAGTGTCCCCTCTCCCCTCCCCTCTCACTGTGATACAGTGTCCCCTCTCCCCTCTCACTGTGATACAGTGTCCCCTCTCCCCTCCCCTCTCACTGTGATACAGTGTCCCCTCTCCCCTCCCCTCTCACTGTGATACAGTGTCCCCTCTCCCCTCCCCTCTCACTGTGATACAGTGTCCCCTCTCCCCTCCCCTCTCACTGTGATACAGTGTCCCCTCTCCCCTCCCCTCTCACTGTGATACAGTGTCCCCTCTCCCCTCCCCTCTCACTGTGATACAGTGTCCCCTCTCCACTCCCCTCTCACTGTGATACAGTGTCCCCTCTCCCCTCCCCTCTCACTGTGATACAGTGTCCCCTCTCCCCTCCCCTCTCACTGTGATACAGTGTCCCCTCTCCCCTCCCCTCTCACTGTGATACAGTGTCCCCTCTCCCCTCTCACTGTGATACAGTGTCCCCTCTCCCCTCCCCTCTCACTGTGATACAGTGTCCCCTCTCCCCTCCCCTCTCACTGTGATACAGTGTCCCCTCTCCCCTCCCCTCTCACTGTGATACAGTGTCCCCTCTCCCCTCCCCTCTCACTGTGATACAGTGTCCCCTCTCCCCTCCCCTCTCACTGTGATACAGTGTCCCCTCTCCCCTCCCCTCTCACTGTGATACAGTGTCCCCTCTCCCCTCCCCTCTCACTGTGATACACTGTCCCCTCTCCCCTCCCCTCTCACTGTGATACAGTGTCCCCTCTCCCCTCCCCTCTCACTGTGATACAGTGTCCCCTCTCCCCTCCCCTCTCACTCTGATACAGTGTCCCCTCTCCCCTCCCCTCTCACTGTGATACAGTGTCCCCTCTCCCCTCCCCTCTCACTGTGATACAGTGTCCCCTCTCCGCTCCCCTCTCACTGTGATACAGTGTCCCCTCTCCCCTCCCCTCTCACTGTGATACAGTGTCCCCTTTCCCCTCCCCTCTCACTGTGATACAGTGTCCCCTCTCCCCTCCACTTTCAATGTGATACAGTGTCCCCTCTCCCCTCCCCTCTCACTGTGATACAGTGTCCCCTCTCCCTCCCCTCTCACTGTGATACACTGTCCCCTCTCCCCTCCCCTCTCACTGTGATACAGTGTCCCCTCTCCCCTCCCCTCTCACTGTGATACAGTGTCCCTCTCCCTCCCCTCTCAATGTGAGACAGTGTCCCTTCTCCCCTCCCCTCTCACTGTCATACAGTGTCCCCTCTCCCTCCCCTCTCAATGTGAGACAGTGTCCCCTCTCCCCTCCCCTCTCACTGTGATACACTGTCCCCTCTCCCTCCCCTCTCAATGTGAGACAGTGTCCCCTCTCCCCTCCCCTCTCACTGTGATACAGTGTCCCCTCTCCCCTCCCCTCTCACTGTGATACAGTGTCCCTTCTCCCCTCCCCTCTCACTGTCATACAGTGTCCCCTCTCCCCTCCCCTCTCACTGTGATACAGTGTCCGCCCTCCCCTCCCCTCTCACTGTGATACAGTGTCCCCTCTCCCCTCCCCACTCACTATGATACAGTGTCCCCTCTCCCCTCCCCACTCACTATGATACAGTGTCCCCTTTCCCCTCCCCTCTCACTGAGATGGAGTGTCCCCTCTCCCCTCCCCTCTCACTGTGCTACAGTGTCCCCACTCCCCTCCCCTCCCACTGTGATACTGTGTCCCCTCTCCCCTCCCATCTCACTGTGATACAGTGTCCCCTCTCCCCTCACCTCTCACTGTGATACAGTGTCCCCTCTCCCCTCCCCTCTCACTCTGATACAGTGCCCCTGTCCCCTCCCCTGTCACTGTGATACAGTGTCCCCTCTCCCCTCCCCTCTCACTAAGATACAGTGTCCCCTCTCCCCTCCCCTCTCACTGTGATACAGTGTCCCCTCTCCCCTCCCCTCTCACTGTGATACAGTGTCCCCTCTCCCCTCCCCTCTCACTGTGATACAGTGTCTCTTCTCCCCTCACCCCTCTCACTGTGATACAGTGTCCCCTCTCCCCTCCCCTCTCACTGTGATGCAGTGTCCCCTCTCCCCTCCCCTCTCACTGTGATACAGTGTCCCCTCTCCCCTCCCCTCTCACTGTGATGCAGTGTCCCCTCACCCCTCCCCTCTCACTGTGATACAGTGTCCCCTCTCCCCTCCCCTCTCACTGTGATGCAGTGTCCCCACTCCCCTCCCCTCTCACTGTGATACAGTGTCCCCTCTCCCCTCTCACTATGATACAGTGTCCCCTCTCCCCTCCCCTCTCACTGTGATACAGTGTCCCCTCTCCCCTCCCCTCTCACTGTGATACAGTGTCCCGTCTCCCCTCCCCTCTCACTGTGATACAGTGTCCCCTCTCCCCTCCCCTCTCACTGTGATACAGTGTCCCCTCTCCACTCCCCTCTCAATGTGATAGAGTGTCCCCTCTCCCCTCCCCTCTCACTGTGATACAGTGTCCCCTCTCCCCTCCCCTCTCACTGTGATACAGTGTCCCCTCTCCCCTCCCCTCTCACTGTGATACAGTGTCCCCTCTCCCCTCCCCTCTCACTGTGATACAGTGTCCCCTCTCACCTCCCCTCTCACTGTGATACAGTGTCCCCTCTCCCCTCCCCTCTCACTGTGATACAGTGTCCCGTCTCCCCTCCCCTCTCACTGTGATACAGTGTCCCCTCTCCCCTCCCCTCTCACTGTGATACAGTGTCCCCTCTCCACTCCCCTCTCACTGTGATACAGTGTCCCCTCTCCCCTCCCCTCTCACTGTGATACAGTGTCCCCTCTCCCCTCCCCTCTCACTGTGATACAGTGTCCCGTCTCCCCTCCCCTCTCACTGTGATACAGTGTCCCCTCTCCCCTCCCCTCTCACTGTGATACAGTGTCCCCTCTCCCTCCCCTCTCACTGTGATACAGTGTCCCCTCTCCCCTCCCCTCTCACTGTGATACAGTGTCTCCTCTCCCCTCCCCTCTCACTGTGATACAGTGTCCCCCTCTCCCCTCCCCTCTCACTGTGATACAGTGACCCCTCTCCCCTCCCCTGTCACTGAGATACAGTGTCCCCTCTCCCCTCCCCTCTCACTCTGATACATTGTCCCCTCTCCCCTCCCCTCTCCCTGTGATACAGTGTCCCCTCTCCCCTCCCCTCTCACTGTGATACAGTGTCCCCTCTCCCCTCCCCTCTCACTGTGATACAGTGACCCCTCTCCCCTCCCATGTCACTGAGATACAGTGTCCCCTCTCCCCTCCCCTCTCACTATGATACAGTGTCCCCTCTCCCCTCTCACTGTGATACAGTGTCCCCTCTCCCCTCCCCCCTCACTGTGATACAGTGTCCCCTCTCCCCTCCCCTCTCACTGTGATACAGTGTCCCCTCTCCCCTCCCCTCTCACTATGATACAGTGTCCCCTCTCCCCTCTCACTGTGATACAGTGTCCCCTCTCCCCTCCCCTCTCACTGTGATACAGTGACCCCTCTCCCCTCCCCTCTCACTGTGATACAGTGTCCCCTCTCCCCTCCCCTCTCACTGTGATACAGTGTCCCCTCTCCCCTCCCCTCTCACTGTGATACAGTGTCCCCTCTCCCATCCCCTCTCACTGTGATACAGTGTCCCCTCTCCCCTCCCCTCTCACTGTGATACAGTGTCCCCTCTCCCCTCCCCTCTCACTGTGATACAGTGTCCCCTCTCCCATCCCCTCTCACTGTGATACAGTGTCCCCTCTCCCCTCCCCTCTCACTGTGATACAGTGTCCCCTCTCCCATCCCCTCTCACTGTGATAGTGTCCCCTCTCCCCTCCCCTCTCACTGTGAGACAGTGTCCCCTCTCCCCTCTCACTGTGATACAGTGCCCCCTCTCCCCTCCCCTCTCACTGTGATACAGTGTCCCCTCTCCCCTCCCCTCTCACTGTGATACAGTCTCCCCTCTCCCCTCCCCTCTCACTGTGATACAGTGTCCCCTCTCCCCTCCCCTCTCACTGTGATACAGTGTCCCCGCTCCCCTCCCTTATCACTGTGATACAGTGTCCCCTCTCCCCTCCCCTCTCACTGTGATACAGTGTCCCCTCTCCCCTCCCCTCTCACTATGATACAGTGTCCCCTCTCCCCTCCCTCTCACTGTGATACAGTGTCCCCTCTCCCCTCCCTCTCACTGTGATACAGTGTCCCCTCTCCCCTCCCCTCTCACTGTGATACAGTGTCCCCGCTCCCCTCCCTTATCACTGTGATACAGTGTCCCCTCTCCCCTCCCCTCTCACTGTGATACAGTGTCCCCTCTCCTCTCCCCTCTCACTGTGATACAGTGTCCCCTCTCCCTCCCCTCTCACTGTGATACAGTGTCCCCTCTCCCCTCCCCTCTCACTGTGATACCGTGTCCCCTCTCCCCTCCCCTCTCACTGTGATACAGTGTCCCCTCTCCTCTCCCCTCTCACTGTGATACAGTGTCCCCTCTCCCCTCCCCTCTCACTGTGATACAGTGTCCCCGCTCCCCTCCCTTATCACTGTGATACAGTGTCCCCTCTCCCCTCCCCTCTCACTGTGATACAGTGTCCCCTCTCCCCTCCCCTCTCACTGTGATACAGTGTCCCCTCTCCCCTCCCCTCTCACTGTGATACAGTGACGCCTCTCCCCTCCCCTATCACTGAGATACAGTGTCCCCTCTCCCCTCCCCTTTCACTCTGATACATTGTCCCCTCTCCCCTCCCCTCTCCCTGTGATACAGTGTCCCCTCTCCCCTCCCCTCTCACTGTGATACAGTGACCCCTCTCCCCTCCCCTGTCACTGAGATACAGTGTCCCCTCTCCCCTCCCCTCTCACTATGATACAGTGTCCCCTCTCCCCTCTCACTGTGATACAGTGTCCCCTCTCCCCTCCCCTCTCACTGTGATACAGTGTCCCCTCTCCCCTCCCCCCTCACTGTGATACAGTGTCCCCTCTCCCCTCCCCTCTCACTGTGATACAGTGTCCCCTCTCCACTCCCCTCTCACTGTGATACAGTGTCCCCTCTCCCATCCCCTCTCACTGTGATACAGTGTCCCCTCTCCCATCCCCTCTCACTGTGATACAGTGTCCCCTCTCCCCTCCCCTCTCACTGTGATACAGTGTCCCCTCTCCCCTCCCCTCTCACTGTGATACAGTGTCCCCTCTCCCCTCCCCTCTCACTGTGATACAGTGTCCCCTCTCCCCTCCCCTCTCACTGTGATACAGTGTCCCCGCTCCCCTCCCTTATCACTGTGATACAGTGTCCCCTCTCCCCTCCCCTCTCACTGTGATACAGTGTCCCCTCTCCCCTCCCCTCTCACTGTGATACAGTGTCCCCTCTCCCCTCCCCTCTCACTGTGATACAGTGTCCCCTCTCCCCTCCCCTCTCACTGTGATACAGTGTCCCCTCTCCCATCCCCTCTCACTGTGATACAGTGTCCCCTCTCCCCTCCCCTCTCACTGTGATACAGTGCCCCCGCTCCCCTCCCTTATCACTGTGATACAGTGTCCCCTCTCCCCTCCCCTCTCACTGTGATACAGTGTCCCCTCTCCCCTCCCCTCTCACTGTGATACAGTGTCCCCTCTCCTCTCCCCTCTCACTGTGATACAGTGTCCCCTCTCCCCTCCCCTCTCACTGTGATACAGTGTCCCCGCTTCCCTCCCTTATCACTGTGATACAGTGTCCCCTCTCCCCTCCCCTCTCACTGTGATACAGTGTCCCCTCTCCCCTCCCCTCACTGTGATACAGTGTCCCCTCTCCCCTCCCCTCTCACTGTGATACAGTGTCCCCTCTCCCCTCCCCTCTCACTGTGATACAGTGTCCCCTCTCCCCTCCCCTCTCACTGTGATACAGTGTCCCCTCTCCCCTCCCCTCTCACTGTGATACAGTGTCCCCTCTCCCATCCCCCCTCACTGTGATACAGTGTCCCCTCTCCCGTCCCCTCTCACTGTGATACAGTGTCCCCTCTCCCCTCCCCTCTCACTGTGATACAGTGTCCCCTCTCCCCTCCCCTCTAACAGTGATACAGTGTCCCCTCTCCCCTCCCCTCTTACTGTGATACAGTGTCCCCTCTCATCTCCCCTCTCACTGTGATACAGTGTCTCCTCTCCCCTCCCCTCTCACTGTGATACAGTGTCCCCTCTCCCCTCCCCTCTCACTGTGATACAGTGTCCCCTCTCCCCTCCCCTCTCACTGTGATACAGTGTCCCCTCTCCCCTCCCCTCTCACTGTGATACAGTGTCCCCTCTCCCCTCCCCTCTCACTGTGATACAGTGTCCCCTCTCCCCTCCCCTCTAACTGTGATACAGTGTCCCCTCTCCCCTCCCCTCTCACTGAGGTACAGTGTCCCCTCTCCCCTCCCCTCTCACTGTGATACAGTGTCCCCTCTCACCTCCCCTCTCACTGTGATACAGTGTCCCCTCTCCCCTCCCCTCTCACTGTGATACAGTGTCCCCTCTCACCTCCCCTCTCACTGTGATACAGTGTCCCCTCTCCCCTCCCCTCTAACTGTGATACAGTGTCCCCTCTCCCCTCCCCTCTCACTGAGATACAGTGTCCCCTCTCCCCTCCCCTCTCACTGTGATACAGTGTCCCCTCTCACCTCCCCTCTCACTGTGATACAGTGTCCCCTCACCCCTCCCCTCTCACTGTGATACAGTGTCCCCTCTCACTGTGATACAGTGTCCCCTCTCCCATCCCCTCTCACTGTGATACAGTGTCCCCTCTCCCCTCCCCTCTCACTGTGATACAGTGTCCCCTCTCACCTCCCCTCTCACTGTGATACAGTGTCCCCTCTCCCATCCCCTCTCACAGTGATACAGTGTCCCCTCTCCCCTCCCCTCTCATTGTGATACAGTGACCCCTCTCCCCTCCCCTCTCACTGTGATACAGTGTCCCCTCTCCCCTCCCCTCTCACTGTGATACAGTGTCCCCTCTCACCTCCCCTCTCACTGTGATACAGTGTCCCCTCTCCCCTCCCCTCTCACTGTGATACAGTGACCCCTCTCCCCTCACCTCTCACTGTGATACAGTGTCCCCTCTCCCCTCCCCTCTCACTGTGATACAGTGTCCCCTCTCACCTCCCCTCTCACTGTGATACAGTGTCCCCTCTCCCCTCTCACTGTGATACAGTGTCCCCTCTCCCCTCTCACTGTGATACAGTGTCCCCTCTCCCCTCCCCTCTCACTGTGATACAGTGTCCCCTCTCCCCTCCCCTCTCACTGTGATACAGTGTCCCCTCTCCCCTCCCCTCTCACTGTGATACAGTGTCCCCTCTCCCCTCCCCTCTCACTGTGATACAGTGTCCCCTCTCCCCTCCCCTCTCACTGTGATACAGTGTCCCCTCTCCCCACCCCTCTCACTGTGATACAGTGTCCCCTCTCCCCTCCCCTCTTACTGTGATACAGTGTCCCCTCTCCCCTCCCCTCTCACTGTGATACAGTGTCCCCTCTCCCCTCCCCTCTCACTGTGATACAGTGTCCCCTCTCCCCTCCCCTCTCACTGTGATACAGTGACCCCTCTCCCCTCCCCTCTCACTGTGATACAGTGTCCCCTCTCCCCTCCCCTCTCACTGTGATACAGTGTCCCCTCTCCACTCCCCTCTCACTGTGATACAGTGTCCCCTCTCCCCTCCCCTCTCAATGTGATACAGTGCCCCCTCTCACCTCCCCTCTCACTGTGATACAGTGTCCCCTCTCCCCTCCCCTCTCACTGTGATACAGTGTCCCCTCTCCACTCCCCTCTCAATGTGATACAGTGCCCCCTCTCACCTCCCCTCTCACTGTGATACAGTGTCCCCTCTCCCCTCCCCTCTCAATGTGATACAGTGCCCCCTCTCACCTCCCCTCTAACTGTGATACAGTGTCCCCTCTCCCCACCCCTCTCACTGTGATACAGTGTCCCTTCTCCCCTCCCCTCTCACTGTGATACAGTGTCCCCTCTCCCCTCCCCTCTCACTGTGATACAGTGTCCCCTCTCCCCTCCCCTCTCACTGTGATACAGTGTCCCCTCTCCCCTCCCCTCTCACTGTGATACAGTGTCCCCTCTCACCTCCCCTCTCACTGTGATACGGTGTCCCCTCTCCCCTCTCACTGTGATACAGTGTTCCCACTCCCCTCCCCTCTCACTGTGATACAGTGTCCCCTCTCCCCTCCCCTCTCACTGTGATACAGTGTTCCCACTCCCCTCCCCTCTCACTGTGATACAGTGTCCCCTCTCCCCTCCCCTCTCACTGTGATACAGTGTCCCCTCTCCACTCCCCTCTCACTGTTATACAGTGTCCCCTCTCCCCTCCCCTCTCAATGTGATACAGTGCCCCCTCTCACCTCCCCTCTCACTGTGATACAGTGTCCCCTCTCCCCTCCCCTCTCACTGTGATAGAGTGTCCCCTCTCCCCTCCCCTCTCAATGTGATACAGTGCCCCCTCTCACCTCCCCTCTCACTGTGATACAGTGTCCCCTCTCCCCTCCCCTCTCAATGTGATACAGTGCCCCCTCTCACCTCCCCTCTAACTGTGATACAGTGTCCCCTCTCCCCACCCCTCTCACTGTGATACAGTGTCCCTTCTCCCCTCCCCTCTCACTGTGATACAGTGTCCCCTCTCCCCTCCCCTCTCACTGTGATACAGTGTCCCCTCTCCCCTCCCCTCTCACTGTGATACAGTGTCCCCTCTCACCTCCCCTCTCACTGTGATACAGTGTCTCCTCTCCCCTCCCCTCTCACTGTGATACAGTGTCCCCTCTCCCCTCACCCCCACTGTGATGCAGTGTCCCCTCTCCCGTCCCCTCTCACTGTGATACAGTGTCCCCTCTCCCCTCCCCTCTCACTGTGATACAGTGTCCCCTCTCCCCTCCCCTCTCACTGTGATACAGTGTCCCCTCTCCCCTCCCCTCTCACTGTGATACAGTGTCCCCTCTCCCCTCCCCTCTCACTGTGATACAGTGTCTCCTCTCCCCTCCCCTCTCACTGTGATACAGTGTTCCCTCTCCCCTCCCCTCTCACTGTGATACAGTGTCCCCTCTCCCCTCCCCTCTCACTGTGATACAGTGTCTCCTCTCCCCTCCCCTCTCACTGTGATACAGTGTCCCCTCTCCCCTCCCCTCTCACTGTGATACAGTGTTCCCTCTCCCCTCCCCTCTCACTATGATACAGTGTCCCCTTTCCCCTCCCCTCTCACTGTGATACAGTGTCCCCTCTCCCCTCCCCTGTCACTGTGATACAGTGTCCCCTCTCCCCTCCCCTCTCACTGTGATACAGTCTCCCCTCTCCCCTCCCCTCTCACTGTGATACAGTGTCCCCTCTCCCCTCCCCTCTCACTGTGATACAGTGTCCCCTCTCCCCTCCCCTCTCACTGTGATACAGTGTCCCCTCTCCCCTCCCCTCTCACTGTGATACAGTGTCCCCTCTCCCCTCCCCTCTCACTGTGATACAGTGTCCCCTCTCCCCTCCCCTCTCACTGTGATCCAGTGTCCCCTCTCCCCTCCCCTCTCACTGTGATACAGTGTCCCCTCTCCCCTCCCCTCTCACTGTGATACAGTGTCCGCCCTCCCCTCCCCTCTCACTGTGATACAGTGTCCCCTCCGCCCTCCCCTCTCATTGTGATACATTGTCCCCTCTCCCCTCCCCTCTCACTGTGATACAGTGTCCCCTCTCCCCTCCCCTCTCACTGTGATACAATGTCCCCTCTCCCCTCCCCTCTCACTGTGATACAGTGTCCCCTCTCCCCTCCCCCTCACTGTGATACAGTGTCCCCTCTCCCGTCCCCTCTCACTGTGATACAGTGTCCCCTCTCCCCTCCCCTCTCACTGTGATACAGTGTCCCCTCTCCCCTCCCCTCTCACTGTGATACAGTGTCCCCTCTCCCCTCCCCTCTCACTGTGATACACTGTCCCCTCTCCCCTCCCCTCTCACTGTGATACAGTGTCCCCTCTCCCCTCCCCTCTCACTGTGATACAGTGTCCCCTCTCCCCTCCCCTCTCACTGTGATACAGTGTCCCCTCCCCCCTCCCCTCTCACTGTGATACAGTGTCCCCTCTCCCCTCCCCTCCCCTCTCACTGTGATACAGTGTCCCCTCTCCCCTCCCCTCTCACTGTGATACAGTGTCCCCTCTCCCCTCCCCTCTCATTGTGATACAGTGTCCCCTCTCCCCTCCCCTCTCACTGTGATACAGTGTCCCCTCTCCCCTCCCCTCTCACTGTGATACAGTGTCCCCTCTCCCCTCCCCTCTCACTGTGATACAGTGTTCCCTCTCCCCTCCCCTCTCACTGTGATACAGTGTCCCCTCTCCCCTCCCCTCTCACTGTGATACAGTGTCCCCTCTCCCCTCCCCTCTCACTGTGATACAGTGTCCCCTCTCCCCTCCCCTCTCACTGTGATACAGTGTCCCCTCTCCCCTCCCCTCTCACTGTGATACAGTGTCCCCTCCCCCCTCCCCTCTCACTGTGATACAGTGTCCCCTCTCCCTTCCCCTCCCCTCTCACTGTGATACAGTGTCCCCTCTCCCCTCCCCTCTCACTGTGATACAGTGTCCCCTCTCCCCTCCCCTCTCATTGTGATACAGTGTCCCCTCTCCCCTCCCCTCTCACTGTGATACAGTGTCCCCTCTCACCTCCCCTCTCACTGTGATACAGTGTCCCCTCTCCCCTCCCCTCTCACTGTGATACAGTGTCCCCTCTCTCCTCCCCTCTCACTGTGATACAGTGTCCCCTCTCCCCTCCCCTCTCACTGTGATACAGTGTGCCCTCTCCCCTCCCCTCTCACTGTGATACAGTGTCCCCTCTCCCCTCCCCTCTCACTGTGATACAGTGTCCCCTCTCCCCTCACCTCTCACTGTGATACAGTGTCCCCTCTCCCCTCCCCCCTCACTGTGATACAGTGTCCCCTCTCCCCTCCCCCCTCACTGTGATACAGTGTCCCCTCTCCCCTCCCCCCTCACTGTGATACAATGTCCATCGTCCCTCCCTATCTCTGTAACGACATCCAGCCCTATGGCCTTCCGAGATCGCTGTGCTCCTCCAACTCTTGCCTTTTTTAATCTCCCCACCATTGGCAGCCGTGCCTTCAGCTGCCTGGGCTCTCAGCTCTGGAATTCCCTCCCTCAATCCCTCCCCTCTCTCTTCCTTTAAGATTCTCTTTAAATCTTATCTCTTTGACCAAGCTTTTAGTCACTTGTCCTCATATCTCCTTGTGTGCCCCAGTGTTAAATTTTGTTTGATAATCGCTCCTGTGAAGCGCCTTGGGATATAAATGCATGTTGTTGTTTGTGAGTGAGTGTGTGTGTGAGTCTGTGTCTCTGTGCCTGTCTGTGTAAATATGTGCAGGTGTGAGTGTGAGAGTCTGTATGTGTATGTGAGAGTGTCTGTGAGTGTATGTTTGTGTGTATCAGTGTGTGTTAGTGTATGAGAGTGTGTGTGTGTGTGGGAGTGAGAGTGTGAGAGTGTGTGTGGCTGAGAGCTTGAGAGTGTGTGAGAGTGTTTGAGTGTGTGTGAGAGTGAGAGTGTGTGAGGGTGAATTTGTGTGTGTGATTGTTTATGTGAGAGTCTGTGTCTGTGAGAGTGTCTGTGAGAGTGTGTGTGGGTGAGAGTGAGAGTTTGAGAGTCTGTGAGACTGTGTGTGAGTGGGTGAGAGTGAGAGCATGAGGCTGTGTGAGAGAGATTGTGTGTGAGAGTGAAAGTGTGTGAATATGTGTGTGTGAGAGCATGAGCTTGAGAATGTGTGTGTGAAAGTGTGTGTGTGAGAGTGTGTGTGAGAATGTGTATGTGAGAGTGAGAGTATGTGTGTGAGTGTGAGAATGTGAGAGTGTGTGTGTGTCTGAATATGAGTATGTTAAGCACATGAGTGTGTGAGAGTTCGTGTGTGTGTGAGTGTGTGTGAGCGTGTGTGTGAGTATGTGAGCACATGTAAGTGTGTAAGTATGTGAGTGAGTATGTGAGTGTGAGTATGTGAGTGTGTATGGAGTGTGTTTGTGGGAGTGGGAGTGTGTGAGTGTCTGTGGGAGTGTGAGTGTGAGTGTGTGAGTGTGAGTGTATGTGTTTGAGTGTATGTGTTTGAGTGTGTGTGTGAGTGAGTGTGTGTGTCTGAGTGTGTCTGAGTGAGTGTGAGTGTGTGTCTGTGTGTGAATGTGTGTGTCTGTGTGTGTCTGTGTGTGAGTGTGTGTGTCTGTGTGTGAGTGAGTGTGTGTGTGTGTGTGTGAGTGTGTGTGTGTGTCTGAGTGAGTGTGTGAGTGAGTGTGTGTGTGTGTCTGAGTGAGTGTGTGAGTGTGTTTGAGTGAGTGTGAGTGTGTTTGAGTGAGTGTGAGTGTGTCTGAGTGAGTTTGTGTGTGTGTGAGTGTGTGTGTGTGAGTGAGTGTTAGTGTATCTGAGTGAGTGTGAGTGAGTGTGTGTCTGAGTGTGTGTGTGTCTGTGTGTGTCTGAGTGTGAGTGTATCTGAGTGAGTGTGTGAGTGTGTGTGTGTCTGAGTGTGTGTGTGTGTCTGTGTGTGTCTGAGTGTAAGTGTATCTGAGTGAGTGTGTGAGTGTGTGTGTGTCTGAGTGTGTGTGTGTGTCTGTGTGTGTCTGAGTGTGAGTGTATCTGAGTGAGTGTGTGAGTGTGTGTGTGTCTGAGTGAGGGTGTGAGTGAGTGTGTCTGTGTGTGAGTGAGTGTGTCTGTGTGTGAGTGAGTGTGTGTCTGTGTGTGTGAGGGTGTGCGTGTGTCTGAGTGAGTGTGAGTGTATCTGAGTGAGTGTGAGTGAGTTTGTGTGTGTCTGAGTGTGTGTGTGTGTGTGAGTGTGTGTGTGTGAGTGTGAGTGTGTGTGAGTGTCTGAGTGAGTGTGTGTGTATCTGAGTGAGAGTGTGAGTGAGTGTGTCTGAGTGAGTGTGTGTGTGTCTGAGTGAGTGTGTGAGTGAGTGTGAGTGTGTCTGAGTTTGTGTGTATGTGTGAGTGTGTGTGTGTGTGAGTGAGTGTGAGTGTATCTGAGTGAGTGTGTGAGTGAGTGTGTGTGCGAGTATGTGTGTGCGTCTGTGTGTGTCTGAGTGTGAGTGTATCTGAGTGAGTGTCTGAGTGAGTGTGTCTGTGTGTGTGTCTGTGTGTGAGTGAGTGTGTGTCTGTGTGTGTGAGTGTGTGTCTGTGTGTGTGAGTGTGTTTGAGTGTGAGGGTGTGTGTGTGTCTGAGTGAGTGTGAGGGTGTGTGTGTGTCTGAGTGAGTGTGAGTGTGTCTGAGTGAGTGTGAGTGTGTGTGTGTCTGAGTGAGTGTGAGTGTGTGTGTCTGTGTGTGCCTGTCTGAGTGAGTGTGTGAGTGAGTGTGAGTGTGTGTCTGTGTGAGTTTGTGTGAGTGTGTCTGTGTGTGAATGTGTGTGAGTGTGTGTGTCTGTGTGTATGTCTGTGTGTGAGTGAGTGTGTGTCTGTGTGTGTGAGTGTGTGTGTGTGTCTGAGTGAGTGTGTGAGTGAGTGTGAGTGTGTGTCTGTGTGTGTGAGTGTGTGTGTGTGTCTGAGTGAGTGTGTGAGTGAGTGTGAGTGTGTCTGAGTGAGTGTGTGTGTGTCTGAGTGAGTGTGTGTGCGAGTGTGTGTGTGTGTCTGTGTGAGTCTGAGTGAGTGTGTGTGTGTCTGTGTGAGTGTGTGTGTGAGTGTGAGTGTGTGTGAGTGTGTCTGAGTGAGTGTGAGTGTGTGTGTGTGTCTGAGTGAGTGTGTGTGTATCTGAGTGAGAGTGTGAGTGAGTGTGTCTGAGTGAGTGTGTGTGTGTGAGTGAGTGTGTGTGTCTGAGTGAGTGTGTGTGTCTGAGTGAGTGTGTGTATCTGAGTGAGAGTGTGAGTGAGTGTGTCTGAGTGAGTGTGTGTGTGTCTGTGTGTGCCTGTCTGAGTGAGTGTGTGAGTGTGAGTGTGTGAGTGTGAGTGTGTGTGTCTGTGAGTGTGAGTGTGTGAGTGCGTGTGAGTGTGTGTGTGTGAGTGTGTGTGTGTGCCTGTCTGAATGAGTGTGTGAGTGAGTGTGAGTGTGTGTCTGTGTGTGCCTGTCTGAGTGAGTGTGTGAGTGAGTGTGAGTGTGTGTCTGAGTGTGTGTGTGTGAGTGAGTGTGACTGTGTCTGAGTGAGTTTGTGAGTGTGAGTGTGTGTGTCTGAGTGAGTTTGTGTGTGTGAGTGTGTGTGTCTGAGTGAGTTTGTGTGTGTGAGTGTGTGTGTCTGAGTGAGTTTGTGTGTGTGAGTGTGTGTGTCTGAGTGAGTTTGTGTGTGTGAGTGTGAGTGTCTGAGTGAGTTTGTGTGTGTGAGTGTGAGTGTGTGTGTGAATGTGTGAGTTTGTGAGTGTGTGTGTGTGTGTCTGAGTGGGTTTGTGAGTGTGAGTGTGAGAGTGAGTGTCTATTCCTGTGTTCTGTACAATGATGATCTGTGAAGTGGTTTCTCTCCCTCTCCCTCCACTCCCTCACCTGGAAACCCTTTCTCAGCACCCTCTTGCTGTCCTCCACCATCTCCTGTACAGCCGTCTCCAGAACGTTGCAGGTGTTGGTATAGGAGGAGGTGGGATCGATGTCAGGGGCAGCCGATGCCAGGTATTGAGCAAATCTTCTCCTCACATTCTCCTCCTCCTTTCCAGTCTCGATCAGCACCTTTCGGACCACCTCGTCTCTCACCTCCACCCCAAACTGGGACTTTACTTCTGATTTGAGTTCCTCCATTCTCTTCCCGACACTCTTTGCCAGTCTCCCGAGTGAATCATTATCCAGACCGAGGTCTGTGCGGTAGGAGGAGAGATTGGTGACCAACAGGGGAATATCACAATTAATGGTGAGTCCTGGGATTGGTACAGAGGCAGCCGACAGAACAGCAACCTTCCCAATCTCATCCATCATGGCTTCTTTCTTCTTCTCTATAATCGAGGAGGTGATATTGGGGAGAGACAACAAAAAGAGCCGTCTCTTCAGATCAGGAAGATCCCTTCCCACAACCTCCTGCAGTTTCCCAAAGTCAAATGTATCCAGGTACCAACTAGAAATCAGGAAGACCTGTGGAGATTTTATCCCCTCCTTCCTCAAACTCTCAACACAATCGTTGCGGAGTCGGTCCAGAGTTTCACCCTCATTGTACTTGGATTTCTCACGTCCTTTGACTGATTCCAGCTCCTGGTCTATTTTACTTCGGACAAAATAACATGTCTTCTTCCTCTGGTGAATTTCCTTGGCCAGATTCACATCATTCTGTTTAAAGTGAGTGTTATTGAGGATAATGAAGAAATCGTATTGATCAAACTTTACACGGTCCAAATATACACTGGCCAGAAATTTCCTGTCTCCAGTCCCAGGGAGCTCACAGATTTTGACCGTATCTTTGTTTGGATGTTTCCACATTATCGGTTCCAGTGTTGTTTCTGTTTTCCCATCATCTCCATCACCAATACCCAGTAAACCATTGATGAAGGTCGATTTACCAGTGCCTGATTCTCCAATCACTGCAATGTGAAGATTTACACTCCTGGATTTCTCGAAGTACGACTGTATTCCCTGGACGTCAGCTTCCAGCCCACCTCTGTCGGACTGAGAACTAAATTTATCTTCTTCACCAACATCGGCCATCGTCAATCTGTAAGTGGAGACAAAATGCCAGAGTGGCAAAAATTGTCCATCTTGAATTTTTTAATTGTATTTTTGCATTGCTTGAATCAGCAAGCAAATCGATAACTCCCAAGTACAAGGCACCAGTCTGAGCTGGTCTACCATGGGGGTAAACTCCCTCGGGACATCTCCCACTCCATCACTGTATCGAGACCCTGTTTACAACAGCGGGACAGGACAAACCCTGAGGAAATGAAACCCTTACGTTTCTGTCAAGTTGTCTGTTTGTATGACTCACACCATCAAACGTTAATTGGTTAATGAACCCAGAAGACCATGGGGGGATTGGGGGGAGGGGTGAAATTCATTTTACACTTTTCATCACTTCAATGGAAATGATCTCGGGCCAGGTGTAAAACAGACCGTCGATTCACCAGAGCCCCATTTATTGTGTTCCAGCCCCCAAAGTGAATTATACCCCTGTGTATACAATCACACACATCTTACACGATAGTCAGAGAGGGCCAACATCGTCATATGGAACGGCTTTGGGACACTTGGCAGCTTAAAAAGAGAGATCAGAAAGGCCAGGCTGAACAATCGATCGAGAGGAATGTACAGAGAGCAGTGGACAGATAAAGTAACAATCCACGGGTGTCAGAGGGGGGAATTGACATCATGACTGCAGGTATGTTTACATACTATCATTGTGCTATGGGAAAGGTACCGGCAGAACAGACCGACCAGAGGTGGTGGTACAGTGATATACAGTCAGGAGGGAGTGGCCCTGGGAGTCCTCAACATTGACTCCAGACCCCATGAAATCTCATGGCATCAGGTCAAACATGGACAAGGAAACCTCCTGCTGATTACCACCTACCGTCCTCCCTCAGCAGATGAATCAGTCCTCCTCCATGTTGAGCACCACTTGGAGGAAGCACTGAGGGTAGCAAGGGCACATAATGTACTCTGGGTGGGGGACTTCAATGTCCATCACCAAGAGTGGCTCGGTAGCACCACTACTGACCGAGCTGGCCGAGTCCTGAAGGACATAGCTGCCAGACTGGGCCTGCGGCAGGTGGTGAGCGAACCAATACGAGGGAAAAACTTACTTGACCTCGTCCTCACCAATCTACCTGTCGCAAATGCATCTGTCCATGACATTATTGGTCGGAGTGACCACCGCACAGTCCTCGTAGAGATGAAGTCCCGTCTTCGCACTGAGGACACCATCCAACGTGTTGTGTGGCACTACCACCGTGCTAAATGGGATAGATTCAGAACAGATCTAGCAGCTCAAAACTGGGCATCCATGAGGCGCTGTGGGCCATCAGCAGCAGCAGAATTGTATTCCAGCACAATCTGTAACCTCATGGCCTGGCATATTCCTCACTCTACCATTACCAACAAGCCAGGGGATCAACCCTGGTTCAATGAGGAGTGCAGAAGAGCATGCCAGGAGCAGCACCAGGCGTACCTAAAAATGAGGTGCCAACCTGGTAAAGCTGCAACTCAGGACTACATGCATGCGAAACAGCAGAAGCAACATGCTACAGACAGAGCTAAGCGATTCCACAACCAACGGATCAGATCAAAGCTCTGCAGTCCTGCCACATCCAGTCGTGAATGGTGGTGGACAATTAAACAATTAACGGGAGGAGGAGGCTCTGTAAACATCCCCATCTTCAATGATGGCGGAGTCCAGCACGTGAGTGCAAAAGACAAGGCTGAAGCATTTACAACCATCTTCAGCCAGAAGTGCCGAGTGGATGATCCATCTCGGCCTCCTCCCGATATCTCCACCATCACAGAAGCCAGTCTTCAGCCAATTCGATTCACTCCACATGATATCAAGAAACGGCTGAGTGCACTGGATACAGCAAAGGATATGGGCCCCGACAACATCCCAGCTGTAGTGCTGAAGACTTGTGCTCCAGAACTAGCTGCGCCCCTCGCCAAGCTGTTCCAGTACAGCTACAACACTGGCATCTACCCGACAATGTGGAAAATTGCCCAGGTATGTCCTGTCCACAAAAAGCAAGACAAATCCAATCCGGCCAATTACCGCCCCATCAGTCTACTCTCAATCATCAGCAAAGTGATGGAAGGTGTCGTCGACAGTGCTATCAAGCGGCACTTACTCACCAATAACCTGCTCACCGATGCTCAGTTTGGGTTCCGCCAGGACCACTCGGCTCCAGACCTCATTACAGTCTTGGTCCAAACATGGACAAAAGAACTGAATTCCAGAGGTGAGGTGAGAGTGACTGCCCTTGACATCAAGGCAGCATTTGACCGAGTGTGGCATCAAGGAGCCCGAGTAAAATTGAAGTCAATGGGAATCAGGGGGAAAACTCTCCAGTGGTTGGAGTCATACCGAGCACAAAGGAAGATTGTAGTGGCTGTTGGAGGCCAATCATCTCAGCCCCAGGACATTGCTGCAGGAGTTCCTCAGGGCAGTGTCCTCGGCCCAACCATCTTAAGCTGCTTCATCAATGACCTTCCCTCCATCATGAGGTCAGAAATGGGGATGTTCGCTGATGATTGCTCAGTGTTCAGTTCCATTCAGAACCCCTCAAATAATGAAGCAGTCCGAGCCCGCATGCAGCAAGACCTGGACAACATCCAGGCTTGGGCTGATAAGTGGCAAGTAACATTCGCGCCAGACAAGTGCCAGGCAATGACCATCTCCAACAAGAGAGAGTCCAACCACCTCCCCTTGACATTCAACGGCATTACCATCGCTGAATCCCCAACCATCAACATCCTGGGGGTCACCATTGACCAGAAACATAACTGGACCAGCCATATAAATACTGTGGCTACAAGAGCAGGTCAGGGCTGGGTATTCTGCGGCGAGTGACTCACCTCTTGACTCCCCAAAGCCTTTCCACCATCTACAAGGCACAAGTCAGGAGTGTGATGGAATACTCTCCACTTGCCTGGTTGAGTGCAGCTCCAACAACACTCAAGAAGCTAGACAGCATCCAGGACAAAGCAGCCCATTCGATTGGCACCCCATCCACCACCCTAAACATTCACTCCCTTCACCACCGGCGCACAGTGGCTGCAGTGTGGACCATCCACAGGATGCACTGCAGCAACTCGCCAAGGCTTCTTCGACAGCACCTCCCAAACCCACGACCTCTACCACCTGGAAGGACAAGAGCAGCAGGCACATGGGAACAACACCACCTGCACGTTCCCCTCCAAGTCACACACCATCCCGACTTGGAAATATATCGTCGTTCCTTCATCGTCGCTGGGTCAAAATCCTGGAACTCCCTTCCTAACAGCACTGTGGGAGAACCGTCACCACACAGACTGCAGAGGTTCAAGAAGGCGGCTCACCACCACCTTCTCAAGAGCAATTAGGGATGGGCAATAAATGCCGGCCTTGCCAGCGACGCCCCCATCCCATGAACAAATAAAAAAAAATCATTGTGTGCGATAGAAATATTTACATACTATCATTGTGTGTTATGGGAATGTTTACATACTATCATTGTGTGTTATGGGAATGTTTACATACTATCATTGTGTGTTATGGGAATGTTTACATATTATCATTGTGTGTTATGGGAATGTTTACATACTATCATTGTGTGTTATGGGAATGTTTACATACTATCATTGTGTGTTATGGGAATGTTTACATACTATCATTGTGTGATGGGAATGTTTACATATTATCATTGTGTGTTATGGGAATGTTTACATACTATCAATGTGTGTTATGGGAATGTTTACAGACTATCATTGTGTATTATGGGAATGTTTACATACTATCATTGTGTGTTCTGGGAATGTTCACATACTATCATTGTGTGTTATGGGAATGTTTACATACTATCATTGTGTGTAATGGGAATGTTTACATACTATCATTGTGTGTTATGGGAATGTTTACATACTATCATTGTGTGTTATGGGAATGTTTACATTCCATCATTGTGTGTTATGGGAATGATTACATACTATCATTGTGTGTTATGGGAATGTTTACATACTATCATTGTGTGTTATGGGAATGTTTACATACTATCATTGTGTGTTATGGGAATGTTTACATACTATCATTGTGTGTTATGGGAATGTTTACATACTATCATTGTGTGTTATGGGAATGTTCACATACTATCATTGTATGTTATGGGAATGTTTACATACTATCATTGTGTGTTATGGGAATGTTTACATACTATCATTGTGTGTTATGGGAATGTTTACATACTATCATTGTGTGATGGGAATGTTTACATATTATCATTGTGTGTTATGGGAATGTTTACATACTATCATTGTGTGATGGGAATGTTTACATATTATCATTGTGTGTTATGGGAATGTTTACACACTATCATTGTGTATTATGGGAATGTTTACATATTATCATTGTGTGTTATGGGAATGTTTACATACTATCATTGTGTGTTCTGGGAATGTTCACATACTATCATTGTGTGTTATGGGAATGTTTACATACTATCATTGTGTGTTGTGGGAATGTTTACATACTATCATTGTGTGTTATGGGAATGTTCACATACTATCATTGTGTGTTATGGGAATGTTTACATTCCATCATTGTGTGTTATGGGAATGTTTACATACTATCATTGTGTGTTATGGGAATGTTCACATACTATCATTGTATGTTATGGGAATGTTTACATACTATCATTGTGTGTTATGCGAATGTTTACATACTATCATTGTATGTTATGGGAATGTTTACATACTATCATTGTGTGTTATGCGAATGTTTACATACTATCATTGTATGTTATGGGAATGTTTACATACTATCATTGTGTGTTATGGGAATGTTTACATACTATCATTGTGTGTTATGGGAATGTTTACATACTATCATTGTGTGTTATGCGAATGTTTACATACTATCATTGTATGTTATGGGAATGTTTACATACTATCATTGTGTGTTATGGGAATGTTTACATACTATCATTGTGTGTTATGCGAATGTTTACATACTATCATTGTGTGTTATGGGAATGTTTACATACTATCATTGTGTGTTATGGGAATGTTTACATACTATCATTGTGTGTTATGGGAATGTTTACATACTATCATTGTGTGTTATGGGAATGTTTACATACTATCATTGTGTGTTGTGGGAATGTTTACATACTATCATTGTGTGTTATGGGAATGTTCACATACTATCATTGTGTGTTATGGGAATGTTTACATACTATCATTGTGTGTTATGGGAATGTTCACATACTATCATTGTATGTTATGGGAATGTTTACATACCATCATTGTGTGTTATGGGAATGTTTACATACTATCATTGTGTGTTGTGGGAATGTTTACATACTATCATTGTGTGTTATGGGAATGTTCACATACTATCATTGTGTGTTATGGGAATGTTTACATACTATCATTGTGTGTTATGGGAATGTTCACATACTATCATTGTGTGTTATGGGAATGTTCACATACTATCATTGTGTGTTATGGGAATGTTTACATACTATCATTGTGTGTTATGGGAATGTTTACATACTATCATTGTGTGTTATGGGAATGTTCACATACTATCATTGTGTGTTATGGGAATGTTTACATACTATCATTGTGTGTTATGGGAATGTTCACATACTATCATTGTGTGTTATGGGAATGTTTACATTCCATCATTGTGTGTTATGGGAATGTTTACATACTATCATTGTGTGTTATGGGAATGTTTACATACTATCATTGTGTGTTATGGGAATGTTTACATACTATCATTGTGTGTTATGGGAATGTTCACATACTATCATTGTGTGTTATGGGAATGTTTACATTCCATCATTGTGTGTTATGGGAATGTTTACATACTATCATTGTGTGTTATGGGAATGTTTACATACTATCATTGTGTGTTATGGGAATGTTTACATACGATCATTGTGTGTTATGGGAATGTTTACATACTATCATTGTGTGTTATGGGAATGTTTACATACTATCATTGTGTGTTATGGGAATGTTTACATACTATCATTGTGTGTTATGGGAATGTTCACATACTATCATTGTGTGTTATGGGAATGTTTACATGCTATCATTGTGTGTAATGGGAATGATTCCATACTAAACTTACATGCTACAGGCATGCTTACATAATAACCTTGTGTACTTCGGTTGTGTGTACATACTAACCTTGTGTACGATGGATGTGCGTACATATTAACCTTGTGTACGACAGGTGTGCATACATACTATCCTTATGTACTACGGCTTTGTATACATGCGAAACTTCTGTACTACGGGTGTGCGTACATACTAACCTTGTGTACTACGGGTGTGCGTACATACTAACCTTGTGTACTACGGGTGTGCGTACATACTAACCTTGTGTACTACGGGTGTGCGTACATACTAACCTTGTGTACTACGGGTGTGCGTACATACTAACCTTGTGTACTATGGGTGTGCGTACATACTAACCTTGTGTACTACGGGTGTGCGTACATACTAACCTTGTGTACTACGGGTGTGCGTACATACTAACCTTGTGTACTATGGGTGTGCGTATATACTATCCTTATGTACTACTGGTGTGTGTACATATTAATCTTTAGTACTACGGGTGTGCGTACATACTAACCTTGTGTACTATGGGTGTGCGTATATACTATCCTTATGTACTCCGGGTGAGCGTATATACTAATCCTGTGTACGATGGGTGTGCGTACATACTATCCTTGTGTACTACAGGTGTGCGTATACACCAACCTTGTGTACTACGGGTGTGCGTACATACTAACCTTGTGTACTATGGGTGTGCGTACATACTAACCTTGTGTACTACGGGTGTGCGTACATACTAACCTTGTGTACTACGGGTGTGCGTACATACTAACCTTGTGTACTATGGGTGTGCGTATATACTATCCTTATGTACTACTGGTGTGTGTACATATTAATCTTTAGTACTACGGGTGTGCGTACATACTAACCTTGTGTACTATGGGTGTGCGTATATACTATCCTTATGTACTCCGGGTGAGCGTATATACTAATCCTGTGTACGATAGGTGTGCGTACATACTATCCTTGTGTACTACAGGTGTGCGTATACACCAACCTTGTGTACTACGGGTGTGCGTACATACTAACCTTGTGTACTATGGGTGTGCTTACATACTAACCTTGTGTACTACAGGTGTGCGTACATACTAACCTTGTATACTACAGGTGTGCGTACATACTAACCTTGTGTACTATGGGTGTGCGTACATCCTATCCTTGTGCACTATGGGTGTGCGTACATACTAACCTTGTGTACTATGGGTGTGCGTACATACTAACCTTGTGTACTACGGGTGTGCGTACATACTAACCTTGTGTACTACGGGTGTGCGTACATACTATCCTTATGTACTATGGGTGAGCGTATATACTAACCCTGTGCACGATGGGTATGCGTACATACTATCCTTATGTACTACAGGTGTGCGTATACACCAACATTGTGTACTTCGGGTGTGCGTGCATCCTATCCTTGTGTACTACGGGTGTGTATATACTAACCTTGTGTACTACAGGTGTGCGTACATACTAACCTTGTGTACTATGGGTGTGCGTACATACTATCCTTATGTACTACGGGTGTGTGTACATACTAACCTTGTGTACTACAGGTTTGCGTACATACTAACCTTGTGTACTATGGGTGTGCGTACATCCTATCCTTGTGTACTACGGGTGTGCGTATATACTAACCTTGTGTACTACGGGTGTGCATACATACTAACCTTGTGTACTATGGATGTGCATACATACTAACCTTGTGCACTACAGGTTTGCGTACATACTAACCTTGTGTACTACGGGTGATCGTACATACTAACATTGTGTACTACGGGTGTGCGTACATACTAACCTTGTGTACTACGGGTGTGCTTACATACTAACCTTGTGTACTACGGGTGTGCGTACATACTAACCTTGTGTACTACGGGTGTGCGTACATACTAACCTTGTTTACTACGGGTGTGCCTACATACTAACCTTGTGTACTACGGGTGTGCGTACATACTAACCTTGTGTACTACGGGTGTGCGTACAAACTAACCTTGTGTACTACGGGTGTGCGTACTTACTAACCTTGTGTACAACGGGTGTGCTTTCATACTGACCTTGTGTACTATGTGTGTGCGTACATACTAACCTTGTGTACTATGAGTGTACATACTAACCTTGTGTACTACGGGTGTGCGTACATACTATCCTTATGTACTACGGGTGTGCGTACATACTAACCTTGTGTACTACGGGTGTGCGTACATACTAACCTTGTGTACAACGGGTGTGCGTACATACTAACCTTGTGTACTACAGGTGTGCGTACATACTATCCTTATGTACTACGGGTGTGCGTACATACTAACCTTGTGTACTACGGGTGTGCGTACATACTAACCTTGTGTACTACGGGTGTACGTACATACTAACCTTGTGTACTACGAGTGTGCGTAAATACTAACCTTGTGTACTATGGGTGTGCGTACATACTAACCTTGTGTACTACGAGTGTGTGTACATACTAACCTTGTGTCCCATGGGTGTGCGTACATACTAACCTTGTGTACTACGGGTGTGCGTACATACTAACCTTGTGTACTACGGGTGTGCGTACATACTAACCTTGTGTACTATGGGTGTGCGTAC
Source organism: Heptranchias perlo (assembly GCF_035084215.1). Taxonomy (NCBI): domain Eukaryota; kingdom Metazoa; phylum Chordata; class Chondrichthyes; order Hexanchiformes; family Hexanchidae; genus Heptranchias; species Heptranchias perlo. The sequence goes on along the minus strand of NW_027139767.1, from coordinate 30,686 downwards.
ATACTAACCTTGTGTACTACGAGTGTGCATACATACTAACCTTGTGTACTACGAGTGTGCATACATACTAACCTTGTGTACTACGGGTGTGCATACATACTAACCTTGTGTACTATGGGTGTGCGTACATACTAACCTTGTGTACTATGGGTGTGTACATACTAACCCTACACTAGCCGTATGTATTAAATGGTATAATGATAGATCACACCAGTGAACTGCAGGAACTACAAACAGTCTTGGCGGCATTACCGTAAATCCCGATGAGTTATTTACTGGAGATTATCATAAGGGACTAATCTCATAAGTCCTGCACAGGTTGGGTTTGTATTGATTTCATGAATAAATGTTATTGATCAGACAACTTAATAACTTCTACAGTCTACTCCTCGTCAATCAAAGCTGCTTAATTCAAATGACCTGAACTCATCCTTTTTAACACCAAGTTCCCACTCTCCTGTGCTCTTCACTTTGTTTAACACAAATGATTGGATAATAATGTTTTTTGATCAGGAGTAGACTTTATTACTCTTCTCAGGTTCCCCTCCCTTCACTTTAGAAAGACTGAAGAGTCAGTGATTTTCGAATCTGTCCTGAACCCTATCCTCTCCACTCCCCACACTTTGACTGTTCCCTTTGCTCACTGAATGTAATGCCCCAGATACAGGTTCTCCAGATCACTGTCCAGGATCAGCACGGCCCCCCTCAGACTTCTACACTGCTGGTTGACCAATACAGCGTCAGCATTCAGTCTGTTGGGTTATTTACTGCACTGTGATGTCTGGACACAGTCAGTGTTCATTCTACTCTCCCAGATCCTTTCCCCACTAACTTTATACAATTCCTGAAGTCTGTCCCCACTTTGTCTTCCACTGTACGACCTCAGGATGTCCCAATGGGTTTACAGCCAATGAGGCACTCTCTTTCTGAAGTGTAGTCACTGTTGGGATGTGGAAAACACGGAGACCAATTTGTGTACAGCAAGATCCCACAAACAGCAATCTGATCATGACCAGGTCATCTGTTTCAGGGATGTTAGTTCAGGGAAATATCAGTTAATTATTAATAACTGCAATAGGGAATTCAGGAGAAACTTCTTTCCCCAGAGAGTGGTGAGAATGTGGAACTCGCTCCCACAAGGAGCAGTTGAGGTGAATAGTGTAGATGGATTTAAGGGGAAGCTGGATAAAAACATGAGGGAGAGAGGAATAGAAGGAGATGGTGAGAGGGTGAGATGGAGTAGGGAGGGAGGAGGAGCATAAACACCGGGATAGAGCAGTTGGGCCGAATGGCCTGTTTCTATGCTGCAAATTCTATGTAATACACTGTCCCATCAAACACTCCCAGGGCAGGTACAGCACGGGTTAGATTCAGAGTAAAGCTCCCTCTACACTGTCCCATCAAACACTCCCAGGGCAGGTACAGGGTTAGATACAGAGTAAAGCTCCCTCTACACTGTCCCATCAAACACTCCCAGGGCAGGTACAGGGTTAGATACAGAGTAAAGCTCCCTCTACACTGTCCCATCAAACACTCCCAGGGTAGGTACAGGGTTAGATACAGAGTAAAGCTCCCTCTACACTGTCCCATCAAACACTCCCAGGGCAGGTACAGGGTCAGATACAGAGTAAAGCTCCCTCTACACTGTCCCATCAAACACTCCCAGGGCAGGTACAGCACAGTTTAGATACAGAGTAAAGCTCCCTCTGCACTGCTTATCAAACACTCCCAGGGCAAGTACAGCACGGGTTAGATACATAAGTACTTAAGAGCATGAGAAATAGACAGGAGCAGCCCATCCGGCCCCTCGAGCCTGCTCCATCATTCAATCAGATCATGGCTGATCTTCGACCTCAACTCCACTTTCCCGCCCGATCCCCATATCCCTTGATTCCCCGAGAGTCCAAAAATCGATCAATCTCAGCCTTGAATATAGTTAATGACTGAGCATCACAGCCCTCTGGGGCAGAGCATTCCAAAGATTCAACACCCTCTGAGTGAAGAAATTCCTCCTCATCTCAGTCCTAAATGTCCGACCCCTTATCCTGAGACTATGGAAAGAGTTTGTTGGTAGGTGGGTGTTGGGGGGTTTAGTCCGTGGAGGAGTGGATGAGGCTCGTGGAGCAGTTGGTTGGAGACACCACTTGACAGTTGACCTCACTCACCTTGACCACTCATGTCAAAGCATTGAGCTTCTTCCTGTACTGCATCCATGTTCATGATGCTGTGGGCCTGGCATTGACTTCATCCTCTACTGCCTCCCACTGCCTTTTGGGTGTTTGTCTGGAGGGCCTCTTGCTCTGCCCCCCACCCCACCCCCTGCGGATATAGGATGTCCCTCCTTCTGTCCACCTCTTGCACCAAAGCCTCTGGTGCATCAGCAGAGAACCTTGGTGCACGGACTCTCAGATCGGCAGATTGGTGAGGTCTGGTGTGCAGATTGGAGGATGTGGGATTTAGTGGTGCGCAACCTTTATTCAATGTTTTAACATAACTCATCAGTATGTAAACATAGGGATGGGACCTCCATCTGTGCTTTACGTGTGTGATGTCTGATCTCCGTTCAGGCTCAGTGCAGACAGCAGGCTGTTATATTCAGCAAATAACAGGTACCAGCTACCTTTAAGAGATTTCTAACAGACAGCCTGCCTTTAAGAGATTGAGCTCCCCCTGCTGTTGGAAAGTGTGAATTGCATGGAATCCTCGTTCCTCACTGATTTCCAACCCAGTTTGCAGGTGAGTCCTCAGGCCTGATGAAAATCTCGTCCTGCCTGCGCAGGGACCATTGGGCGCGGGGTAATAGCGAATCGTGCTACCCCCGCCCAAAAACAGGCCCGGTCCAATTTCCCCCCCATGTCCCCTAGTTCTAGTCTCTCCGACCAGGGGAAACAATCTCTCAGCATCTACCCTGTCAGGGCCCCTCAGAATCTTATATGTTTCAATGCGATCACCTTTCATTCTTCTAAACTCCAGAGTATAGGCCCATTCTACTCATTCTCTCAGGAATCAATCTAGCGAACCTTCATTGCACCCCCTCTAAGGCAAGTATATCCTTCCTTAGGTAAGGAAACCAAAATTACACATCGTACTCCAGGTGAGGTCTCACCAGAGCCCTGTATAATTGCAGTAAGACTTCCTCACTCTTATTTTCCAACCCCCTTGCAATAAAGATCAACATCCCATTTCCCTTCCTAATTGCTTGCTGTACCTCGATGTTAACTTTCTGTGTTTCGTGTACCCTCTGAATACCAATATTTAATAATTTCTCACCATTTAAAAAATATTCTGGTTTTCTATTCTTCCTACCAAAGTGAATAACCTCACATTTCCCCACATTTTGCTCCATCTGCCACCTTCTCACCCACTCACTTAACCTGTCTATATCCCTTTGCAGACTCTTTGTGTCCTCCTCACAGCTTACTTTCCCACCGAGCTTTGTATCATCAGCAAACTTGGATACATTACACTCAGTCCCTTCATCTCAGTCATTAATATAGATTGTAAATAGCTGAGGCCCGAGCACTGATCCCTGCGACACCCCACCAGTTACAGCCTGCCAACCTGAGAATGACCCGTTTATCCCTACTCTCTGTTTCCTGTCTGTTAACCAATCCTCTATCCATGTTAATATATTACCCCCAATCCCATGAGCCCTTATCTTGTGTAACAACCTTTTATGTGGCACCTTATCAAATGCCTTTTGTAAATCCAAATATACCACACCACTGGTTCCCCTTTATCTCCCCTGCTCGTTACATCCTCAAAAAACTCTAATAAATTTGTCAAACACGATTTCCCTTTCATAAAACCATGCTGACTCTGCCTAATCATATTATGATTTTCTAAATGCCCAGTTACAACTTCCTTAATAATGGATTCCAGCATTTTCCCGACGACTGATGTCAGGCTAACTGGCCTGTAGTTCCCGGTTTTCTCTCTCCCTCCTTTCTTGAATGGCGGGGTTACATTTGCCACCTTCCAATCCACGGGGACTGTTCCAGAAATGAGGGAATTCAGGAAGATCACAACCAATGCGTCCACTATCTCTGCAGCCACCTCTTTTAAATCCAGAGGATGCAGGCCATCAGGTCCAGGGGATTTGCGGTTTTTAGTCCCATTAGTTTCTCCAGTACTTTTTCTCTACTGATAGGAATTACTTTAAGTTCCTCACTCTCATTAGACCCTTGATTCCCCACTATTTCCGGGATGATTTTCGTGTCTTCTGCTGTGAGGACAGATACAATATATTTGTTTGACTTCTCTGCCATTTCCTTATTCCCCATTATAATTTCTTCTGTCTCAGCCTCTAAGGGACCAATGTTTACTTTCACTGATCTCTTCCTTTTAACAGACTTGTCGAAGCTCTAACCATCTGTTTTTATATTTCTTGCTAGTTTACTCTCATATTCAATTTTCTCCCTCTATCAATTGCTTGGATATCCTTTGCTGATTTCTGAAACTCTCCCAATCCTCAGGCTTACTCCTCTTTTTGGCAGCATGATAAGCCTTTTCTTTTAAACTAATACTATCCTTAACTTCTCTAGTTAGCCACGGTGGGATCACTTTTCCTGTGGAGTTTTTATTCCTCAAGGGAATGTATATTTGTTGAGAATTATGAATTATTTCTTTAAATGTTCACCATTGTTAATCTACCATCATACCTTTTAATCTAATTTCCCAATCTACCTCAGCCAACTCGCCCCTCATACCTACATAATTGGCCTTCTTTAAATTAAAGACCTTAATTTCGGACTTAACTACATCACTCTCAAACTCAATGTGAAATGCTATCATATTATGATCACTCTTCCCCAGAGGATCCTTTATTATAAGATTACTAATTAACCCTGTCTCATTACACAATACTAGATCTAAAATAACCTGGTTCCCTAGTTGGTTCCTCAACATATTGTTCGAGAAAACTGTCTCGAATGCATTTCATGAACTCATCCTCCAAACTACTTTTGCCAATTTGGTTTGCCCAGTCTATATGAAGATTAAAGTCCCCCATGATTATTGCTTTACCCTTGATACATGCTCCTCTAATTTCCTGATTGATACTCTGCCCAACACTATAACGACTGTTAGGGGGCCTATAAACTACTCCCACCAGTGTTTTCTGTCCCTCGTTATTTCTTATCTCCATCCACACTGATTCTACATCCTGATCTTCGGAGCCAAGATCCTTTCTCACTACTGTCCTTATCTCATCCTTTATTATCAGGGTTATCGCCACCCCCCACACACCCTCCTTTTCCATTTTGCCTATCTTTTCTAAAAGCCAAGTACACTGGAATATTTAGTTCCCAACCTTGGGCTCGATTTTCCAGTGAAGTAGAGGCTGCGTTGGGAGCGAGGGGCTCCGAAAATCGGGAAATCCTGAGCGGGTTCAGAACCCGGCTCCAACCCGCAGATTTCCAGGTTCCCCATTGATGTGTCTGGGTGTAGGTGCACCTCCCGAACGCGGAGGTCCCACCGGCAATTAAAGCTGGCAGGATGATAGTTAAGACATTTATTTAGATATTTAAAGTACTTAAAGTACATTAATTTTCTCCACGTTAAGGCAGGGGTCCGATTTTGAAACATCCTCAGCCTGTTTCCCGCGCTGTGGGAAACACTCCATGTTCTGCCAGACGTGTTTCAGCCAGCAGCCAGTGGGACATTCAAATGCTTGTTTGACAGATGGGGAGAAAAGGTGAGTTCTTGCTGCAGGGCACTCAGTTCTTTCACACAAACTTTTGGCTGCGAGATCTTTGTGTTTTCACTGAAATGCCTTACTTTCCACTCACAATTCTGCTGTTCACACATATTTAACAACTTTTCAGACCCCCTCAAACTCACACCATCAGGATGGGGGGGCCCCATGGCTGCATTTACCACGAGATTCGAGGATGAGCAACATCACCAGCCTCACCAGGCACGGCGTGCACCTCCGCCACCTGCAGCTCCACAATACAGTGCTGAGCCATTGGCACCTTCACAAGAACACAGAGGGCAACAACACAGAGGAGTGCTGCTTGAGGAGGGCCCATCCACATCTACCACCTATATGGAGGAGGAGGAACCCATGGGCAGAGCAGCGGCTCACCTGGCTGCTGGTGAGGCCAGGGAGTCACTGATATGTGAACAGTTCTCCTAACATCAGAAACATGTGAAAAGTCCAGTCGTCACACCACCTGGAAAGAGCAGCGCCCAAACCAGGCCGCCCACCCCTCCCTGCACAAAACAGTCACCTACAAACACACCCACTGTCAAGTGACTCAATGAGTGGCATCAAGTGTCGCTGATCATGGTGAACCTCCTGAAAGGGCCCGATCACAAAAGCCCGTCAAGAATGGGCAAGACGTGGCAGCAGTGGTGACAATCATAAAATGTAATGTCACTTTAATAAAAACTAAATGTAAATGAAAAACATGACAGTCAGTCAAACACCCTTGTACATCCCCTTTGTTCCCACAAAACCTTCGCTGTTCTCTTCCGACTACTTCTATGTGGTTCATCCCCTGTGGCTGCAGTAGAGGTAGTGGCAGGTTGCTCATGTTCATACCCTGACCGATGAGATGCTTTGGGCCTACGCTCTCTGGGTTTCGGTGCCCGTGAGGGTCCCTCCAAAGACTGCTCCACTTGCACCTGTGCAGGGACAGACTCAGCCACCTGGAGGGGAGGCAGCATTGCGGGTACTGGTTGAGAGGGGGGCAACGGGTGAGACGTGGGGGCACTTTGAGTGGCGTCCCCACTTCCATGTCCCCTTCTGCCATCATTTCTCTCCTGGGCCAGGCCCACATCACTCCTACCACCCTGCTGGACGACAGTTTGGAGGACATGTATGATGCCTTGGGAGCCCAGTTGTAAAGTTTCTGCCTGCCTGTTTAAGGCGGCAGAATGTTGCTCACCCTGAGTCCGAACAGCCGTTGTCAGGGCCTGAATGGACTCATTTGTGAGCAGAGCTTGAAGCTCAATGGAGGCTAGCCTTCCCTCTATCGCAGACATTCCTGCACTTACCTGTGGCAGTATCTCAGAGAGTTGCTCACGTACCTGTGACACTATCTCAGAGATTCCCTCCCGTACCTGTGCCACCATTCCACTCATGCAGGAGTTGGACTCCTCCATCCTCTGCGCTATTGTGGAGAGTGTGCATGGCACCTGTTCCAGTACCTCGCAAATGTGCTGCTGCCCCTCGATCGTTCTCCTTTGAAAGGATGACCCCCAGTGATCCGCATCTGTGTCCTTTTTTGAGCAGAGCCTGGAGAAGAGTGTTCCCACCGACACGGACTCTCCACAGCTGCCCCTGCCACCATTGTCTGCTCATGCTCACATGTGTGTGGTAACTCACCATGTGTCAACCCAACTAACTAAGGACTAGGACCCACTGAGGTGTGAGTATCTGCGCTGGTGGATGGCTCGCTCAGATGTGACGGTGCCCCCTCAGAGGCCGCAGGTCCTCTGAGGAATCGTCCTCCGCCATCACAGCAGTCGCTGAAGGCCCTGTAAGAGAACGGAAGGCAATATTAAGTCTGATCACAGATGTGTCATGTTGCGATGAGCATACTGAGGTGCTGAAGATGGCAAGGCATGTTAACATCAATTCATATTGTGTGTGCTGAATGTTAAAGTTGTGTCACCAGACGTTTGTTGGGTGCCAGTCTCGGTGTCCCCGACAGACAGGCATTTGAGGGTTCGGCTGAGCTCCAGCGCCTCCTGCTCCGTGTCTGTGAGCACAACAATCTGCTGTGGCCCCCCTCCAGTTCTTGCCCTCTCCCGTGCATTTTGCACTCTCTTCTCCTGGAAGGGGAGATAGTAGAGAGGCGTGAGTGAGTAATGGTGAAGTGGCCAACCGATGAATGCATTGCTTTGGGTGAGGCTGACCGTAAAAGAGATACATGAGAGGGTGAGTATCAGACAGAGCCATGACATTGGATGAGGGTTGGGGTGAGTGGTAGTGGTGGGATGAGTAACGGGGAGGTGAGGGAGTACTGAGGAAGTGCAGGTAAGTTGAGGATGAGCTTTGAGTGGGTGTGAGGAGTGATGTGATAGATTGATGTTGGCAGTGCAGAAGGAGTTGTGGGGAGGAGGTGGTGATGTCGAATACGGAGTGTAGGAGAATGAGTAAGTGTACTCACATTGACTGACCTGGTTAGGTCATTGAAGCGCTCCCTGCACTGGATCCAGGTGCGGGAGACGTTGCTACTGCTGGTGACCTCTGCCACCTCGAGCCAGGCCTTCTTGGTGGCTGAGACAGGCCCTTCCTCCCATCCGCTGGGTAGAACACATCCCTCCTCCTCCTCATCCCATCCAGTAGGACCTGGAGTGAGGCATCGGTAAACTTGGGAGCAGCCTTTCCCCTGGGCTGCTCCATTGTGCTGTGTGGGTCTTTGCTCCAGCAAAAGCCATTGGAGGACTGCCCCTTTAAATAGAGCTCCTCCAGCTGACAGCCTGTGATGGGGGTGTGCAGTCCGCCCGCTGAGCAGCTTTCTGACGGCAAATCCGGAAGCGACGTTAAGTGGCATCAATTGAATCGCAATCGAGTGGGGAACGGACATTTTTTATTGGTGAGGTTACCCACGTGGCCATTCACCGCCCCCTCCCACTCCGCTGCCATCTGGTCTCCACTCTAATATCGGGGCCAGCTCTCAGTACTGGCGACTAGAACAAACCCATTTATTTCTATTAGTGCCATTAATTCATCCATCTTGTTTGGAATTCTTTGTACATTCAGAGACCACACCTCGAACATGAACTTTTTCCTATTTTTCCCTGATTTGACCTTATTCACCAATGTCCAATGACCTTCAATAAACACTCTGTCCCTTCCTGACACACCCTGCTTGTTTTTACCCACAGCCCAAACTTGTCCCTTTTCAGTATGGCAAAATTAAAATGACCCTGAACTGAACCTTCCCCTACAGAGAAAAGCTCCCTCGACACTGTCCCATCAAACACTCCCAGGGCAGGTACAGGGTTAGATACAGAGTAAAGCTCCCTCTACACTGTCCCATCAAACACTCCCAGGGCAGGTACAGGGTTAGATACAGAGTAAAGCTCCCTCTACACTGTCCCATCAAACACTCCCAGGGCAGGTACAGGGTTAGATACAGAGTAAAGCTCCCTCTACACTGTCCCATCAAACACTCCCAGGGCAGGTACAGAGTTAGATACAGAGTAAAGCTCCCTCTACACTGTCCCATCAAACACTCCCAGGGCAGGTACAGAGTTAGATACAGAGTAAAGCTCCCTCTACACAGTCCCATCAAACACTCCCAGGGCAGGTACAGAGTTAGATCCAGAGTAAAGCTCCCTCGACACTGTCCCGTCAAACACTCCCAGGGCAGGTACAGAGTTAGATACAGAGTAAAGCTCCCTCTACACTGTCCCATCAAACACTCCCAGGGCAGGTACAGGGTTAGATACAGAGTAAAGCTCCCTCTACACTGTCCCATCAAACACTCCCAGGGCAGGTACAGGGTTAGATACAGAGTAAAGCTCCCTCTACACTGTCCCATCAAACACTCCCAGGGCAGGTACAGGGTTAGATACAGAGTAAAGCTCCCTCTACACTGTCCCATCAAACACTCCCAGGGCAGGTACAGGGTTAGATACAGAGTAAAGCTCCCTCTACACTGTCCCATCAAACACTCCCAGGGCAGGTACAGGGTTAGATACAGAGTAAAGCTCCCTCTACACTGTCCCATCAAACACTCCCAGGGCAGGTACAGGGTTAGATACAGAGTAAAGCTCCCTCTACACTGTCCCATCAAACACTCCCAGGGCAGGTACAGGGTAGGTACAGGGTTAGATAGAGTAAAGCTCCCTCTGCACTGTCCCAACAAATACTCACAAGATACATACAGCGCTCACTGCAATCTCAGTCCAAATACTTGTCTTTATACGTCTACAGGCCAATGATCAGGGCAAGTCTGAAACCCCTTTACCCACCCCTATAGGGACCAGTGCCCCCTTTACCCACCCCTATAGAGACCAGTGCCCCCTTTACCCACCCCTATAGGGACCAGTGCCCCCTTTACCCACCCCTATAGGGGCCAGTGCCCCCTTTACCCACCCCTATAGGGACCAGTGTCCCTTTACCCACCCCTATAGAGACCAGTGCCCCCTTTACTCACCCCTATAGGGACCAGTGCCCCCTTTACCCACCCCTATAGGGACAGTGCCCCCTTTACCCACCCCTATAGGGACCAGTGCCCCCTTTACCCACCCCTATAGGGACAGTGCCCACTTTACCCACCCCTATAGGGACCATTGCCCCCTTTACCCACCCGTATAGGGACCAGTGCCCCCTTTACCCACCCCTATAGGGACCAGTGCCCCCTTTACCCACACCTATAGGGACCAGTGCCCCCTTTACCCACCCCTATAGGGACCAGTGCCCCCTTTACCCACCCCTATAGGGACCAGTGCCCCCTTTACCCACCCCTATAGGGACCAGTGCCCGCTTTACCCACCCCTATAGGGACCAGTGCCCCCTTTACCCACCCCTATAGGGACAGTGCCCACTTTACCCACCCATATAGGGACCAGTTCCCCCTTTACCCACCCCGAGAGGGACCAGTGCCCCCTTTACCCACCCCGAGAGGGACCAGTTCACCTTTACCCACCCCTATAGGGACCAGTTCCCCTTTACCCACCCCTATAGGGACCAGTGCCCCCTTTACCCACCCCTATAGGGACCAGTGCCCCTTTACCCACCCCTATAGGGACCAGTGCCCCCTTTACCCACCCCTATAGGGACCAGTGCCCCTTTACCCACCCCTATAGGGACCAGTGTCCCCTTTACCCACCCCTATAGGGACAAGTGCCCCCTTTACCCACCCCTATAGGGACCAGTGCCCCCTTTACCCACCCCTATAGGGACCAGTGCCCCCTTTACCCACCCCTATAGGGACCAGTGCCTCCTTTACACACCCCTATAGGGACCAGTACCCCCTTTACCCACCCCTATAGGGACCAGTGCCCCCTTTACCCACCCCTATAGGGACCAGTGCCCCTTTACCCACCCCTATAGGGACCAGTGCCCCCTTTACCCACCCCTATAGGGACCAGTGCCCCCTTTACCCACCCCTATAGGGACCAGTGCCCCCTTTACCCACCCCTATAGGGACCAGTGCCCCCTTTACCCACCCCTATAGGGACCAGTGCCCCCTTTACCCACCCCTATAGGGACCAGTGCCCCCTTTACCCACCCCTATAGGGACCAGTGCCCCCTTTACCCACCCCTATAGGGACCAGTGCCCCCTTTACCCACCCCGAGAGGGACCAGTGCCCCCTTTACCCACCCCTATAGGGACCAGTGCCCCTTTACCCACCCCTATAGGGACCAGTGCCCCCTTTACCCACCCCTATAGGGACCAGTGCCCCCTTTACCCACCCCTATAGGGACCAGTGCCCCTTTACCCACCCCTATAGGGACCAGTGCCCCCTTTACCCACCCCTATAGGGACCAGTGCCCCCTTTACCCACCCCTATAGGGACCAGTGCCCCCTTTACCCACCCCTATAGGGACCAGTGTCCCTTTACCCACCCCTATAGGGACCAGTGTCCCTTTACCCACCCCTATAGTGACCAGTGCACCCTTTACCCACCCCTATAGGGACCAGTGCCCCTTTACCCACCCCTATAGGGACCAGTGCCCCTTTACCCACCCCGAGAGGGACCAGTGCCCCCTTTACCCACCCCTATAGGGACAGTGCCCCCTTTCCCCACCCCTATAGGGACCAGTGCCCCCTTTACCCACCCCTATAGGGACCAGTTCCCCTTTACTCACCCCTATAGGGACCAGTGCCCCCTTTACCCACCCCTATAGGGACCAATGCCCCTTTACCCACCCCTATAGGGACCAGTGCCCCTTTACCCACCCCTATAGGGACCAGTGCCCCCTTTACCCACTCCTATAGGGACAGTGCCCCATTTCCCAACCCCTATAGGAACCAGTGCCCCCTTTACCCACCCCTATAGGGACAGTGCCCCCTTTCCCCACCCCTATAGGGACCAGTGCCCCCTTTACCCACCCCTATAGGGACCAGTTCCCCTTTACTCACCCCTATAGGGACCAGTGCCCCCTTTACCCACCCCTATAGGGACCAATGCCCCTTTACCCACCCCTATAGGGACCAGTGCCCCTTTACCCACCCCTATAGGGACCAGTTCCCCTTTACCCACCCCTATAGGGACCAATGCCCCTTTACCCACCCCTATAGGGACCAGTGCCCCTTTACCCACCCCTATAGGGACCAGTTCCCCTTTACACACCCCTATATGGACCAGTGCCCCCTTTACCCACCCCTATAGGGACCAGTGCCCCCTTTACCCACCCCTATAGGGACCAGTGCCCCCTTTACCCACCCCTATAGGGACCAGTGCCCCCTTTACCCACCCCTATAGGGACCAGTGCCCCCTTTACCCACCCCTATAGGGACCAGTGCCCCCTTTACCCACCCCTATAGGGACCAGTGCCCCTTTCCCCACCCCTATAGGGACCAGTGCCCCTTTACCCACCCCTATAGGGACCAGTGCCCCCTTTACCCACCCCTATAGGGACCAGTGCCCCCTTTACCCACCCCTATAGGGACCAGTGCCCCCTTTACCCACCCCTATAGGGACCAGTGCCCCCTTTACCCACCCCTATAGGGACCAGTGCCCCCTTTACCCACCCCTATAGGGACCAGTGCCCCCTTTACCCACCCCTATAGGGACCAGTGCCCCCTTTACCCACCCCTATAGGGACCAGTGCCCCTTTCCCCACCCCTATAGGGACCAGTGCCCCTTTACCCACCCCTATAGGGACAGTTCCCCTTTACCCACCCCTATAGGGACCAGTTCCCCTTTACCCACCCCTATAGGGACCAGTGCCCCCTTTACCCACCCCTATAGGGACCAGTGCCCCTTTACCCACCCCTATAGGGACCAGTGCCCCCTTTACCCACCCCTATAGGGACCAGTGCCCCTTTACCCACACCTATAGGGACCAGTGCCCCCTTTATCCACCCCTATAGGGACCAGTGCCCCCTTTACCCACCCCGAGAGGGACCAGTGCCCCCTTTACCCACCCCGAGAGTGTCCTCTGCCCCTTTACCCACCCCGAGAGGGAACAATACCCGTTTACTCACCCTTGTGCTCCCTCTCCTTTCCTCGTCGACAGTCCCGAGCAAAGTTCATGATGCCTCTTATCTCTCACCTTCCGTGTTCGTTCTGTTTACGTGCATGAGGAGCCACTCCCTGCAGGTGGACGAAAACTCCAGGGTCCTAAAACACTCACTGACAAAGCAGAACATTAAACATCTAACTGAGACACCAGTCAATGTACAGATATCACCACAAGGGAGAGGGGACTGAGAGACACCAGTCAGTGTACAGATATCTCCCTGAGAGAGAGGGGACTGAGAGACACCAGTCAGTGCACAGATATCTCCCTGAGAGAGAGAGACTGAGAGACACCAGTCAGTGTACAGATATCTCCCTGAGAGAGGGGACTGAGTGACACCAGTCAGTGTACAGATATCTCCCTGAGAGAGAGGGACTGAGAGACACCAGTCAGTGTACAGATATCTCCCTGAGAGAGAGGGGACTGAGAGACACCAGTCAGTGTACAGATATCTCCCTGAGAGAGGGGACTGAGAGACACCAGTCAGTGTACAGATATCTCCCTGAGAGAGAGGGGACTGAGAGACACCAGTCAGTGTACAGATATCTCCCTGAGAGAGGGGACTGAGTGACACCAGTCAGTGTACAGATATCTCCCTGAGAGAGAGGGACTGAGAGACACCAGTCAGTGTACAGATATCTCCCTGAGAGAGAGGGGACTGAGAGACACCAGTCAGTGTACAGATATCTCCCTGAGAGAGGGGACTGAGTGACACCAGTCAGTGTACAGATATCTCCCTGAGAGAGAGGGGACTGAGAGACACCAGTCAGTGTACAGATATCTCCCTGAGAGAGAGGGGACTGAAAGACACCAGTCAGTGTACAGATATCTCCCTGAGAGAGCGGACTGAGAGACACCCGTCAGTGTACAGATATCTCCCTGAGAGAGGGGACTGAAAGACACCAGTCAGTGGACAGATATCTCCCTGAGAGAGCGGACTGAGAGACACCTGACGTCCTTACCCGGTCTGGCCTTTTTGTGACTCCAGACCCACAGCAATGTGGTTGATTCTTAATTGCCCTCTGAAATGGCCCAGCAAACCACTCAGTTGTAAAATCTCGCTACGAAAAGTCATAATAAGAATAAAACCGGACGGACCACCCGGCATCGGACCACTAGGCACCGGACACAACAAAGGCAAACCAAGCCCAGTCGACCCTGCAAGGTCCTCCTTACGAACATCTGGGGACTTGTGCCAAAATTGGGAGAGCTGTCCCACAGACTAGTCAAGCAATAGCCTGACATAGCCATACTCACAGAATCATACCTTTCAGCCAACGTCCCAGGCTCTTCCATCACCATCCCTGGGTATGTCCTGTCCCACCGGCAGGACAGACCCACCAGAGGTGGTGGTACAGTGATATACAGTCAGGAGGGAGTGGCCCTGGGAGTCCTCAACATTGACGCTGGACCCCATGAAATCTCATGGCATCAGGTCAAACATGGGCAAGGAAAGCTCCTGGTGACTACCACCTACCGTCCTCCCTCAGCTGATGAATCAGTCCTCCTCCATGTTGAGCACCACTTGGAGGAAGCACTGAGAGTAGCAAGGGCACAGAATGTACTCTGGGTGGGGGACTTCAATGTCCATCACCAAGAGTGGCTCGGTAGCACCACTACTGACCGAGCTGGCCGAGTCCTGAAGGACATAGCTGCCAGACTGGGCCTGCGACAGATGGTGAGTGAACCAACACGAGGGAAAAACTTACTTGACCTCGTCCTCACCAATCTACCTGTCGCAAATGCATCTGTCCATGACAGTATTGGTCGGAGTGACCACCGCACAGTCCTCGTGGAGACGAAGTCCCGTCTTCACACTGAGGACACCATCCAACGTGTTGTGTGGCACTGCCACCGTGCTAAATGGGATAGATTCAGAACAGATCTGGCAGCTCAAAACTGGGCATCCATGAGGCGCTGTGGGCCATCAGCAGCAGCAGAATTGTATTCCAGCACAATCTGTAACCTCATGGCCCGGCATATTCCTCACTCTACCATTACCAACAAGCCAGGGGATCAACCCTGGTTCAATGAGGAGTGTAGAAGTGCATGCCAGGAGCAGCACCAGGCATACCTAAAAATGAGGTGCCAACCTGGTGAAGCTACAACTCAGGACTACATGCATGCTAAACAGCGGAAGCAACATGCTATAGACAGAGCTAAGCGATTCCACAACCAACGGATCAGATCAAAGCTCTGCAGTCCTGCCACATCCAGTCGTGAATGGTGGTGGACAATTAAACAACTAACGGGAGGAGGAGGCTCTGCAAACATCCCCATCCTCAATGATGGCGGAGTCCAGCACGTGAGTGCAAAAGACAAGGCTGAAGCGTTTGCAACCATCTTCAGCCAGAAGTGCCGAGTGGATGATCCATCTCGGCCTCCTCCCGAAATCCCCACCATCACAGAAGCCAGTCTTCAGCCAATTCGATTCACTCCACGTGATATCAAGAAACGGCTGAGTGCACTGGATACAGCAAAGGCTATGGGCCCCGACAACATCCCAGCTGTAGTGCTGAAGACTTGTGCTCCAGAACTAGCTGCCCCTCTAGCCAAGCTGTTCCAGTACAGCTGCAACACTGGCATCTACCCGACAATGTGGAAAATTGCCCAGGTGTGTCCTGTCCATAAAAAGCAGGACAAATCCAATCCGGCCAATTACCGCCCCATCAGTCAACTCTCAATCATCAGCAAAGTGATGGAAGGTGTCGTCGACAGTGCTATCAAGCGGCACTTACTCACCAATAACCTGCTCACCGATGCTCAGTTTGGGTTCCGCCAGGACCACTCGGCTCCAGACCTCATTACAGCCTTGGTCCAAACATGGACAAAAGAGCTGAATTCCAGAGGTGAGGTGAGAGTGACTGCCCTTGACATCAAGGCAGCATTTGACCGAGTGTGGCACCAAGGAGCCCGAGGAAAATTGAAGTCAATGGGAGTCAGGGGGAAAACTCTCCAGTGGCTGGAGTCATACCGAGCACAAAGGAAGATGGTAGTGGCTGTTGGAGGCCAATCATCTCAGCCTCAGGGCATTGCTGCAGGAGTTCCTCAGGGCAGTGTCCAAGGCCCAACCATCTTCAGCTGCTTCATCAATGACCTTCCCTCCATCATAAGGTCAGAAATGGGGATGTTCGCTGATGATTGCACAGTGTTCAGTTCCATTCGCAACCCCTCAAATAATGAAGCAGTCCGAGCCCGCATGCAGCAAGACCTGGACAACATCCAGGCTTGGGCTCAGAAGTGGCAAGTAACATTCGCGCCAGATAAATGCCAGGAAATGACCATCTCCAACAGGAGAGATTCCAACCACCTCCCCTTGACATTCAACGGCATTACCATCGCCGAATCCCCCACCATCAACATCCTGGGGGTCACCATTGACCAGAAACTTAACTGGACCAGCCATATAAATGCTGTGGCTACGAGAGCAGGTCAGAGGCTGGGTATTCTGCGGCGAGTGACTCACCTCCTGACTCCCCAAAGCCTTTCCACCATCTACAAGGCACAAGTCAGGAGTGTGATGGAATACTCTCCACTTGCTTGGATGAGTGCAGCTCCAACAACACTCAAGAAGCTCGACACCATCCAAGATAAAGCAGCCCGCTTGATTGGCACCCCATCCACCACCCTAAACATTCACTCCCTTCACCATCGGCGCACAGTGGCTGCAGTGTGGACCATCCACAGGATGCACTGCAGCAACTCACCAAGGCTTCTTCGACAGCACCTCCCAAACCCATGACCTCTACCACCTAGAAGGACAAGAGCAGCAGGCGCATGGGAACAACACCACCTGCACGTTCCCCTCCAAGTCACACACCATCCTGACTTGGAAATATATCGCCGTTCCTTCATCGTCGCTGGGTCAAAATCCTGGAACTCCCTTCCTAACAGCACTGTGGGAGAACCTTCACCACACGGACTGCAGCGGTTCAAGAAGGCGGCTCACCACCACCTTCTCAAGAGCAATTAGGGATGGGCAATAAATGCCGGCCTCGCCAGCGACGCCCACATCCCATGAACGAATTAAAAAAAAACATGTGTTGTACATGCCCTGGGAGTGTTTGATGGGACTGTGTAGAGGGAGCTTTACTCTGTATCTAACCCTGTACCTGCCCTGGGTGTGTTTGATGGGACAGTGTAGAGGGAGCTTTACTCTGTATCTAACCATGTACCTGCCCTTGGAGTGTTTGACGGGACAGTGTCGAGGGAGCTTTACTCTGTATCCAACCCTAAACCTGCCCTGGGAGTGTTTGATGGGACAGTGTAGAGGGAGCTTTACTCTGTATCTAACCCTGTACCTGCCCTGGGAGTGTTTGATGGGACAGTGTAGAGGGAGCTTTACTCTGTATCTAACCCTGTACCTGCCCTGGGAGTGTTTGATGGGACAGTGTAGAGGGAGCTTTACTCTGTATCTAACCCTGTACCTGCACTGGGAGTGTTTGATGGGACAGTGTAGAGGGAGCTTTACTCTGTATCTAACCCTGTACCTGCCCTGGGAGTGTTTGATGGGACAGTGTAGAGGGAGCTTTACTCTGTATCTGACCCTGTACCTGCCCTGGGAGTGTTTGATGGGACAGTGTAGAGGGAGCTTTACTCTGTATCTAACCCTGTACCTGCCCTGGGAGTGTTTGATTGGACAGTTTAGAGGGAACTTTCCTCCATATAAAATACACATGGGTTGGTCGTTTTACACACAGATGGATCAAAGGTCACAAGATAACGTAACACAGAATGGAAACACTGCTGGAGAAAGTTGCTGAAAGTCAGGTTCTGTATAAAATACAGCAGATAATGAACACCCCATCAGATTAGTGCAGTCAGTGGGTGCAGGATAAGTGGAGAAAGGGAGGAGTCAGAGAAAGGTCTGATAGTGGGAATTAGAAACAGTGAGACTGGTGAACAAAGGCAGTGGGACTTTGAACTAAACTCCTTCCAGCTTTGTAATCATGGTCATTAATCACTTTCCTGTAAATGGGTGGAGTCTGTCCTACAAATAACACTGACTAATGTCACACTAACAGGTTGGGAACACAGAAAGACATTTGGAAATGGATTCGATGACACAAAAACAGATCGTAGAATAAAGGATTGTGTCAAGGAATTAAAGGAAATCTCAGAGGGGGAAAGGACAGTGTATCTAATACACTGTGAGACCCGGTCCCAGAGGGGGAAAGGACAGTGTATCTAATACACTGTGAGACCCGGTCCCAGAGGGGGAAAGGACAGTGTATCTAACACACTGTGAGACCCGGTCCCAGAGGGGGAAAGGACAGTGTATCTAACACACTGTGAGACCCGGTCCCAGAGGGAGAAAGGACAGTGCATCTAATACACTGTGAGACCCGGTCCCAGAGGGGGAAAGGACAGTGCATCTAATGCACTGTGAGACCCGGTCCCAGAGGGGGAAAGGACAGTGTATCTAACGCACTGTGAGACCCGGTCCCAGAGGGGGAAAGGACAGTGTATCTAATACACTGTGAGACCCGGTCCCAGAAGGGGAAAGGACAGTGTATCTAACACACTGTGAGACCCGGTCCCAGAGGGGGAAAGGACAGTGTATCTAATACACTGTGAGACGCGGTCCGAGAGGGGGAAAGGACAGTGTATCTAACACACTGTGAGACCCGGTCCCAGAGGGGGAAAGGACAGTGTATCTAACACACTGTGAGACCCGGTCCCAGAGGGGGAAAGGACAGTGTATCTAATACACTGTGAGACCCGGTCCCAGAGGGGGAAAGGACCGTGTGTCTAACACACTGTGAGACCCGGTCCCAGAGGGGGAAAGGACAGTGTATCTAACACACTGTGAGACCCGGTCCCAGAGGGAGAAAGGACAGTGTATCTAATACACTGTGAGACCCGGTCCCAGAGGGGGAAAGGACAGTGTATCTAACGCACTGTGAGACCCGGTCCCAGAGGGAGAAAGGACAGTGCATCTAATACACTGTGAGACCCGGTCCCAGAGGGGGAAAGGACAGTGTATCTAACGCACTGTGAGACCCGGTCCCAGAGGGGGAAAGGACAGTGTATCTAACACACTGTGAGACCCGGTCCCAGAGGGGGAAAGGACAGTGTATCTAATGCACTGTGACACCCGGTCCCAGAGGGGGAAAGGACAGTGTATCTAACACACTGTGAGACCCATTCCCAGAGGGGGAAAGGACAGTGTATCTAACACACTGTGAGACCCGGTCCCAGAGGGGGAAAGGACAGTGTATCTAACGCACTGTGAGACCCGGTCCCAGAGGGGGAAAGGACAATGTATCTAATACACTGTGACACCCGGTCCCAGAGGGGGAAAGGACAGTGCATCTAACACACTGTGAGACCCGGTCCCAGAGGGGGAAAGGACAGTGTATTTAACACACTGTGAGACCCGGTCCCAGAGGGGGAAAGGACAGTGTATCTAATGCACTGTGACACCCGGTCCGAGAGGGGGAAAGGACAGTGCATCTAACACACTGTGAGACCCGGTCCCAGAGGGGGAAAGGACAGTGAGTCCAACACACTGTGAGACCCGGTCCCAGAGGGGGAAAGGACAGTGTATCTAATACACTGTGACACCCGGTCCGAGAGGGGGAAAGGACAGTGTATCTAATACACTGTGAGACCCGGTCCCAGAGGGGGAAAGGACAGTGTATCTAATACACTGTGAGACCCGGTCCCAGAGGGGGAAAGGACAGTGTATCTAACACACTGTGAGACCCGGTCCCAGAGGGGGAAAGGACAGTGTATCTAATACACTGTGAGACCCGGTCCCAGAGGGGGAAAGGACAGTGTGTCTCACACACTGTGAGACACGGTCCCAGAGGGGGAAAGGACAGTGTATCTAACACACTGTGAGACCCGGTCCCAGAGGGGGAAAGGACAGTGTGTCTAACACACTGTGAGACCCGGTCCCAGAGGGGGAAAGGACAGTGTATCTAACAAACTGTGAGACCCGGTCCCAGAGGGGGAAAGGACAGTGTATCTAATACACTGTGAGACCCGGTCCCAGAGGGGGAAAGGACAGTGTATCTAACACACTGTGAGACCCGGTCCCAGAGGGGGAAAGGACAGTGTATCTAACACACTGTGAGACCCGGTCCCAAAGGGGGAAAGGACAGTGTATCTAACACACTGTGAGACCCGGTCCCAGAGGGGGAAAGGACAGTGTATCTAACACACTGTGAGACCCGGTCCCAGAGGGGGAAAGGACAGTGTATCTAATACACTGTGAGACCCGATCCCAGAGGGGGAAAGGACAGTGTATCTTATACACTGTGAGACCCGGTCCCAGAGGGGGAAAGGACAGTGTATCTAACACACTGTGAGACCCGGTCCCAGAGGGGGAAAGGACAGTGTATCTAACGCACTGTGAGACCCGGTCCCAGAGGGGGAAAGGACAGTGTATCTAACACACTGTGAGACCCGGTCCCAGAGGGGGAAAGGACAGTGTGTCTAACACACTGTGAGACCCGGTCCCAGAGGGGGAAAGGACAGTGTATCTAACACACTGTGAGACCCGGTCCCAGAGGGGGAAAGGACAGT
>NW_027139767.1:0-5000 GCF_035084215.1 Heptranchias perlo | reverse complement strand
TCCACTCGAAACATCTCCCGATTTTGTTTCTGATGAATTTTCACTGGAGTTTTTTCTGTGGGATTATTTTATTCCACTCTGAGATGGGCAAGGACCCCTCCTGCTGATTCCCACCTCCCGCCCTCTCTCAGTCTATGAATCAGTACTCAGGAGTGTGATGGAATACTCTCCACTTGCCTGGATGAGTGCAGCTCCAACAACACTCAAGAAGCTCGACACCATCCAGGATAAAGCAGCCCGCTTGATTGGCACCCCATCCACCACCCTAAACATTCACTCCCTTCACCACCGGCGCACTGTGGCTGCAGTGTGGACCATCCACAGGATGCACTGCAGCAACTCGCCAAGGCTTCTTCGACAGCACCTCCCAAACCCGTGACCTCTACCACCTAGAAGGACAAGGGCAGCAGGTACATGGGAACAACACCACCTGCACGTTCCCCTCCGAGTCACACACCATCCCGACTTGGAAATATATCGGCCGTTCCTTCATCGTCACTGGGTCCAAATCCTGGAACTCCCTTCCTAACAGCACTGTGGGAGAACCTTCACCACACGGACTGCAGCGGTTCAAGAAGGCGGCTCACCACCACCTTTGAAGGGATGCGTTAATTTAGACCACTGGGTGTCCATCTGGAGAGAGATCTCCCTCGTCCGTCCCATCTCCCTCTCCCCAACTCCCCATGTCCCAGGTACGAGCTCCTTTTCATGGTTCCCAGGACTCTGTGTGAGGCCAGGTCGAAGTGTTCCACTGGAAGGAGTGAAGCCCACCAGCACTGTATCCTTCGAGACAATTCCTACCCCCACCCCCCTGATCTGACCCCTGCAGATTGGGTCTCACGGTCAATTGGAAGAGGTCCTGCTTGTCTCTCTCCCTCAGCCCTGGGGAAGGGGTGGAGTGGGTGAGGGTCCCTGCAGATGTCCGTGAGGTGACCAGAGGCCCCCAAGGCACACTGGAGTGGTGAAAGTCCCAGGCACGTCACTGCTGTGAGGTCCCATGCCCTCCGTCTGTCCTTGTACAGAGCTCAGCCCAGTCTCAATCGACGTCAGGATGGGCTGTTCATCTGTGATCAACTGCCCTGGAAGCAGGGCTCAGTCCAGATGTTGGGGGGAAATCCCCCTCCCCCAGGAGAGCGTAATTCTGAGGCCGGGGGTTTCAATTTGGGACAGAACCTGAATCCCCCAGGGTTCAATCCCACTGAGATTGACAAAAGCTTCTCCTGACCCCCTCAGTTATGTGGAACCGTAGAGTTTGGGGATGTGTTTCTGGGGTGAGGGGACTTTCCCAGGTTCCCACCTCCCCCACCCAGGGAATCCCGTACAATGTGTCCTGATAGGCCCAGGGGGACCTACATCTCCCGAGAGAACAGAAGAAATAAGAGTATTCGGCCCCTCGAGCCTGCTGCACCATTCAATCAGATCATGGCCGATCTTCAACCTCAACTCCACTTTCCCCCCCCGATCCCCATATCCCTTGATTCCCCGAGAGTCCAAAAATCCATCGATCTCAGCCTCGAATATACTCAATGACTGAGGATCACAGCCATCTGGGGGAGAGAATTCCAAAGATTCACCACCCTCTGAGTGAAGAAATTCCTCCTCATCTCAGTCCTGAATGGCCGACCCCTTATCCTGAGACTGTGTCCCCTCGTTCTAGACTCTCCAGTCAGGGGAATCAATCTCTCAGCATCGACCCTGTGAAGCCCCCTCAGAATCTTCTATGTTTCAATGAGATCACCTCTCATTCCTCTAAACTCCAGAGAGTCTCGGCCCATTCTACTCCATCTCTCCTCATAGGACAACCCTCTCATCCCAGGACTGGATCTAGAGGGCCGAGGTATCTCCTTTCCAGGCCGAGCGAAGGCCTGAAAAAGTGCAAAGAGCAACATCTTCCTCTGTTGTCCTATCGAGACTCGTCTTCATTGTCTGGACCCTTGTGGTCCAATCGGAACCTCCGAATCTCCCAAAAAAGGAATTCCTTCAAGTACTGGAGCAAACAATAAAACCAGAGGAAAGTATTGGGGACAGTGCGGGGGGGAGGGGGAGAGAAATACAGGAATGGGACACTCATGATCAGAAAAACCACATGGAGGGAGCGAAATTCAACCAAATAAAAAAACGGGGAATAAATACAGACCTTCACAGTCCAGGTCTGACACGGTCAGTTTGCTTTAAGAATCCAACATCAATAAACCAGGACGTAGGGAGAATCCGGCAGCTATTTTACAAAGTGGCCAATTTAGAGTCACCATGTTCCAGGGTCGCCATGTTCTCGGGTCGCCATGTTCTAGGGTCGTCATGTTCTAGGGTCGCCATGTTCTAGGGTCGCCATGTTCTCGGGTCGCCATGTTCTAGGGTCGCCATGTTCCAGGGTCGCCATGTTCTCGGGTCGCCATGTTCTAGGGTCGTCATGTTCTAGGGTCGCCATGTTCTAGGGTCGCCATGTTCTCGGGTCGCCATGTTCTAGGGTCGCCATGTTCCAGGGTCGCCATGTTCACGGGTCGCCATGTTCTCGGGTCGCCATGTTCTAGGGTCGCCATGTTCTAGAGTCGCCATGTTCGAGGGTCACCATGTTCTCGGGTCGTCATTCTACTCAATCTCTCCTCATAGGACAACCCTCTCATCCCAGGAATCAATCTAGAAGGCCGAGGTATCTCCTTTCCAGGCCATGTTCCAGGGTCGCCATGTTCTAGGGTCGCCATGTTCTAGGGTCGCAATGTTCCAGGGTCACCATGTTCTCGGGTCGTCATGTTCTAGGGTCGCCATTTCAGACAGTGGCCAATCTTCAAAGGCAGCCATTTTTGTGGGTGGCCATTTTCGAAGGTGACCATTTTAGAGAGTGGCCATTTTCGTAGGCGACCATTTTAGAGAGTGACCATTTTAGAGAGTGGCCATTTTCATAGGTGACCATTTTATTGGGTGGCCATTTTCGAAGGTGTCCATTTTAGAGAGTGGCCATTTTTGGAGGTGACCATTTTAGAGAGTGGCCATTTTCAAAGGTGACCATTTTATTGGGTGGCCATTTTGAAGGTGTCCATTTTAGAGAGGGGCCATTTTAGTAGGTGGCCATTTCAGAGAGTGGCAATTTTCCAAGGCTATCATTTTAGAGAGTGGCCATTTTCGTAGGTGACCATTTTTGTTGGTGGCCATTTTAGAGAGTGGCCATTTTCATAGGTGACCATTTTAGAGAGTGTTCATTTTCGTAGGTGACCATTTTCTCGGCTGGTTATTTTAGAGAGTGGCCATTTTTGTAGGTGACCATTTTAGAGAGCGGCCATTTTCATAGGTGACCATATTGGAGAGTGGCCATTTTAGTAGATGACCATTTCTGAGAGTGGCCATTTCTGAGAGTGGCCCTTTTCGTAGGTGGCCATTTTCGTAGGTGACCATTTTTTCGGCTGGTTATTTTAGGGAATGGCCATTTTCGTAGGTGACCATTTTAGAGTGGCCATTTTCGTAGATGACCATTTTAGAGAGTGGCCATTTTCATAGGTGGCCATTTTCGTAGGTGACCATTTTTGAGAGCGGCCATTTTCATTGGTGACCATATTAGAGAGTGGCCATTTTAGTAGATGACCATTTCTGAGAGTGACCATTTCTGAGAGTGGCCATTTTCATAGCTGTCCATTTTAAAGAGTGGCCATTTTCATAGGTGACCATTTAGAGAGTGGCCATTTTCATAGCTGTCCATTTTAAAGAGTGGCCATTTTTGTAGGTGACCATTTTAGAGAGTGGCCATTTTCTAGGGTGGCCATTTTCATAGGCGGCCATTTTTATAGGTGGCCATTTTCATAGGCCGCCATTTTAGGGAGTGGCCATTTCTAGACAGCCATTTGAGGGGCAGTGCACAGCCCTGACCAAACACACTGAGGAACTTCATTAACATAATTTTAAAGGCCTTGATGATGCCAAGAAAGCTCCTGATCACTTCACCGTGCACTGCGTACGGGCCTGGTTCCAGGGACTCCTTTCGCAGCAGAGCCTCATGAAAGCAGTGCTTAGAACCCGAGACGTTTACAGCACTGAAGGAGGCCATTCGGCCCATCTCTGGGAGTCTGTTCCATGTGTCCATCACTCTCTCTCTGTGTGAAGAACACAGTACAGGAGTCCATTCGGCCCATCTCTGGGAACCTGTTCCATGTCTCCATCACTCTCTCTCTCTCTCTCTGTGAGAAACACATTACAGGAGGAGTCCACTCGGCCCATCGATCCTGTGCGGACTCTTTGACGGAGTGATCCGACCCCCCCTCCCCCTCCCCCTCCGCCCGATCTCCGCCCCGCCCCCTCTCACCAACTGACAACCGAAAAACCGCGAGCGGGATAAAGGGAGAGGCTCTGATTGGAGGAAAGGAGAGCGCGAGGGAGAGGGGCGGGGCGAGCGGGGAGAGGGCGGAGCAGTGAGGCCAACCGCAGAAGCGCGAGCGAGGGGCGGGCCGAGAAGGGAGGCGGGGCGAGCGGGGAAGAGGGCGGGGAGTCGAGGCCAACAGCAGAAGCGCGAGCGAGGGGGCGGGCCGAGCTGCAAAATGCGAGGCTGTGATTGGGGGAGAGGAGAGGGGGCGGGGCGAGGCAACGAGGCCAACGGCAAAGGCGCGAGCGGCCGAGGTGAGCGGGAAAAAGGGGAGGCTGTGATTGGAGGAGAGGAGAGCGCGAGGGGGCAGCGTCCACCCCCGTCCCCCCTCACAACCCCTCACACCCCCTTCCCCACCCACCCCCGCCTCTCCCCCTCACATCCCCTCCACTCCCCCTCACACCCACTCACACTCACTCCCCTCCCCCTCACACCCCCTCCCCCTCACATCCCCTCCCCCACCTCCCCTCACACCCCCCTCCCCCTCACATCCCCTCCACTCCCCCTCACACCCCGCCTCTCCCCCTCACCTCCCCCTCACACCCCCTCCCCCTCACATCCCCTCCACTCCCCCTCACACCCCCTCCACTCCCCCTCACCTCCCCCTCACACCCCCTCCCCCTCACACCCCCTCCACTCCCCCTCACCTCCA
>NW_027139766.1:53404-97889 GCF_035084215.1 Heptranchias perlo | reverse complement strand
TCGGTCTTTCAGTTGAGACGTTAAGAGATTATCAAACAAAATTCCCCACCGAGCCACATCAGGAGATATTTGGACGGGTGACCAAAAGCTCGGTCAAAGAGAGAGGTTTTAAGGAGCGTCTTAAAGGAGGAGAGAGAGGGGGGAGAGGTTTAGGGAGGGAATTCCAGAGCTCAGGGCCCCAGGCAGCTGAAGGCACGGCCGCCAATGGCGGAGCGATGGGAATCGGATGGGACGAGCAAGAGGCCGGAATTGGAGGAGGTCAGAGATCTCGGAGGAGCTATTCGGCCCATCATCCCTCTGTGAAAGAGCTCTCCAATCAGTCCCACTGCTCTTTCCCCCCGTCGCCCTGTAAATTTTCCTTCGAGTATTCCCCTTTTGAAAGTTATTTTTGAATCTGTTCCACCGCCCTTTCAGGCAGTGAATTCCAGATCATCGCGACTCGCTGCGTAAAAAACATTCTCCTCGTCTCCCCTCTTTCCCCGATTATCTTCAATCTGCGTCCTCTGGTTCCCGACCCTCCTGCCCACTGGGAAACACTCTCTCCTTATTCACTCTCTCAAAACCCTCCTGATTTCGAACCCCTCGATTAAATCTCCCCTTAACCTTCTCTGCTCTGAGGAGAACAATTCCCAGTTTCTCCAGTCTCTCCGCATAACTGAGGTCCCTCATCCCCTGGTCCCATTCTGGGAAATCTCCCCTTAACCTCTCTGCTCTGAGGAGAACAATTCCAGTTTCTCCAGTCTCTCCCACATTAACCCTCCATTACTCCGACCAGTCCTGGGCGCCGCCCCTCAGGAAGGATACATCGGCCCTCGGAGGGGGTGTGGGCCCAGATTCTCCAGAATGATACCCCGGGGCTAAAAGGGTTGAATCCCGAGGACGGGTCGCACAGGCTTGTATTCCCTCCAGTGTAGAAGATTAAGGGGTGATCTAATCGAGGGTTTGAGATGATTGAAGGATTCGATAGGATCGAATTTGTTGGGCGAGGGGATTGAGGGTCACATAACCAACAAGCCAACTGTCGCATCACGAACACAGTCTGGCCGAGGTTAACTAACTCTGCACAGACTTGGGGAGCAAAGGTTAATTGATGGTATCGCCCTGGTCTGTCTGGCAGGCATCTGGCGTCTGGTCACACCCCTTCCCCGGGGCGGTCCCAAGGAGCACCGCACTTTCTGGTAGAGGTCAAACCGATGGCCCCGTCTGCCCCCTCTCGGGCGGGTGTGAAAGATCCCACGGCCCACTATTGGAAGAAGAGCACGGGGGAGTCCTCCCCGGGGTCCTGGGCCCCGATATTTATCCCTCGACCAACATCACTAAAAAAAAAACCGGACGATCTGGTCATTTATCACATTGCTGTTTGTGGGATCTTGCTGTGCGCAAATTAGCTGCCGCGTTTCCCACATTACAAGTGACCGCACTTCAAAAAAAAAGTACTTCCTTGGCTGGAAGGCGCTTGGGACGTCTTGAGGTGGTTGAGAGACGCTTTGCTCATCTCCAGCCTCTCGCTCAGTTTCCCAGAACTTGCTGCTCTGCCCAGAACAGGTCCCAACACGTAGAGAGATGGCGTCAAAGACCAAGACCAGACATGTACCAGCCTGAGTCTCCCCCTCCACCCCCGAGTGCAAGGGCTGCGTTGTTCCCACGAGGAGATCTCAAGAGACCCACCTCGTCTCTCAGATCCAGGCCGGGGGGACGCCCTGGAAGAAACGGCTGACATTTCCTGCCTCCCATTCGCCCACCTCCCCACTGAAAAGTCCATCAAATCTGCAAGTTAAGGTTGGCTTTCACTGGAACGCTTTGCCAACTGTGCACTGAAAGATTTCGGCATGCTCGATTTCGAAAATCACAGCCCTCGGAGCAAGTATCATCACCCACGTACAATAGAGCAGGAGCGGGCCTCTCGAGCCTGCTCTGCCTTTTGATAAGATCATGGCCGACCTGATTACCTCAATCCTACTCTCCCGTCTACTACCCTTTGTGTGTAGAAATGTTTTCTAATCTCGCTCCTGAAAGGTCTAATTTTTAGACTGTGCCCCCAACTCCTAGAATCCCAACCAGCGGAAATAGTTTCTCTCTATCCACCCGACCTTAATATCTTATAAACCTCGATCAGATCGCCCCTTCACCTTCGAAACTCCAGAGAATACAACCCCAATTTGTGGAATCTCTCCTCGTAACTTAACCCTTGAAGTCCGGGTATCATTCCAGTAAACCTACGCTGCACTCCCTCCAAGGCCAATATGTCCTTCCGAAGGTGCGGTGCCCAGAACTGCTCGCAGTGCTCCAGGTGCGGTCTAACCAGGGCTTTGTAGGAGATACTTGGCCTCGTAAATAGGGCATTGAATACAAAAGCAAGGGAGTCATGTTAAAGCCTTTACAAATCACTGGGTAAGGCCTCAAGCTGGATTATCGTGGACCCAACTCTGGGCCCCGCACACTTAGGACAGGATGTCCAGGCCTCGGAGAGATGGTGCGGAGGAGATTTACTGGAATGGGACCAGGATGAGGGGCCTCAGTATGTGGGAGAGACTGGAGAAACTGGAATTGTTCTCCTCAGAGCAGAGAAGGTTAAGGGGGAGATTTCCCAGAATGGGACCAGGGATGAGGGACCTCAGTTATGTGGAGAGAGACTGGAGAAACTGGGAATTGTTCTCAGAGCAGAGAAGGTTAAGGGGAGATTTCCAGAATGGGACAGGGGATGAGGGACCTCAGTTATGTGGAGAGAGACTCGAGAAACTGGGAATTGTTCTCCTCAGAGCAGAGAAGGTTAAGGGGGAGATTTCCAGAATGGGACCAGGGGATGAGGGACCTCAGTTATGTGGGAGAGACTGGAGAAACTGGAATTGTTCTCCTCAGAGCAGAGAAGGTTAAGGGGGAGATTTCCCAGAATGGGACCAGGGGATGAGGGACCTCAGTTATGTGGGAGAGAGACTGGAGAAACTGGGAATTGTTCTCCTCAGAGCAGAGAAGGTTAAGGGGGAGATTTCCCAGAATGGGACCAGGGATGAGGGACCTGAGTTATGTGGAGAGAGACTGGAGAAACTGGGAATTGTTCTCCTCAGAGCAGAGAAGGTTAAGGGGAGATTTCCAGAATGGGACCAGGGGATGAGGGACCTCAGTTATGTGGGAGAGAGACTGGAGAAACTGGGAATTGTTCTCCTCAGAGCAGAGAAGGTTAAGGGAGATTTAATCGAGGGGTTCGAAATCAGGAGGGGCTTTGAGGGAGTAAACAAGGAGAGACTGTTTCCCCAGTGGGCAGGAAGGTCGGGGACCAGAGGACGCAGATTGAAGATAATCGGGGAAAAAGAGCCAGATGGGGAGATACTTTCTCCCCCCACCCCCCACAGATGTGGAACGCACTTCCTGAAAAGAAGGGTGGAAAAAATTCCATCGGAATTGCGGAAACGCAAACATAAAAAAACAGGAGCAGGGCCTTCGAGCGCCTGTACGTGGAGGGGACCAATTCGCAGGGTCACGGGGGAAGAGAGCAGGGGGGGGGGACTTGTGAAGAGCCAGCATAGGCACGAGGGGCTGAACGGCCTCCTTCTGCATTAAGACCCTGGCACAGACGCACGATAGGGTCAAGACAGTTCAGTAATCACCAGTCCCAGAGGGATTTGTAATGCAAACAGAGGCTCGGTCGGTGCCGATGACTCACTGGATGGAGCAGGTAGAGAGAGAGAGAGAGAATCAATGTCCTCCCAGCCCACCCTCCCCCCCGCCACGGAGCGGCAACTCCCTCAAGGCCCTTCTCCTCCCCGGGTTTCAGACAGCCGCGCTCTGGCCAGCCTCCCAACATCGAGAGAGGGGGGGTGCCCGCCCCGCCCTCGGACCTGCGCGCACTCACCGTCTACAGAAGTCCAAACTATTTTCCGGGACCGCGCGCGCACACGCACGCACGCCCCTCAACCCCGACACGGCCCCCACCTCTGCAAACAGCGTAGACGACGGCCGCCTCGACCGGGGGGGAGGGGGGGGAGCGGCCAGACGTCCCGGGCGAAACAGGAGGGTGTGTCTGATTCACGCTGCCGAGAGACGCCTGGGGATGTTTAACTCCATTAAAAGCCGCCCTACATAGTGAACTGTAGTTTCTCCAACGAGTACAACCCGACCGTGCCAGTTTTAACGGCTGCCTGGCAGGGTAAGGGGGCAAAAATTCCCCCTTTCTACAGCTCCTCGAACAGAGTAAAACATTTCCCAAAAGGTGCTTCACAGGGCCGTAAATCAGGAGCCTGACTGATTGGCCTCCACGCCCTAAATGGTTAACCCTTATCGTCCGCTCCCGCAGGGATCAGATAACTCGGCACGGATTGAATATGGAAGACGGCCGAGGGAGACGGAGAGAGAGAGAAAGAAGAGAGAAGGAGAAAGAGAAAGAAAGAGAGAGGAGAAAGAGAAAGAAAGAGAGAAGGAGAAAGAGAAAGAAAGAGAGAAGGAGAAAGAGAAAGAAAGAGAGAAGGAGAGAGAGAGAAAGAGAGAAGGAGAGAGAAAGAAAGAGAGAAGGAGAGAGAAAGAGAGAAGGAGAGAGAGAGAAAGAGAGAAGGAGAGAGAGAGAAAGAGAGAAGAGAGAGAAAGAAAGAGAGAAGGAGAGAGAGAAAGAAAGAGAGAAGGAGAGAGAGAGAAAGAGAGAAGGAGAGAGAAAGAAAGAGAGAAGGAGAGAGAGAGAAAGAGAGAAGGAGAGAGAGAGAAAGAGAGAAGGAGAGAGAAGAAAGAGAGAAGGAGAGAGAGAGAAAGAGAGAAGGAGAAAGAGAAAGAAAGAGAGAAGGAGAGAGAAAGAAAGAGAGAAGGAGAGAGAGAGAAAGAGAGAAGGAGAGAGAAAGAAAGAGAAGGAGAGAGAAAGAAAGAGAGAAGGAGAAAGAGAAAGAAAGAGAGAAGGAGAAAGAGAAAGAAAGAGAGAAGGAGAAAGAGAAAGAAGAGAGAAGGAGAAAGAGAAAGAGAGAAGGAGAGAGAGAGAAAGAGAGAAGGAGAGAGAAAGAAAGAGAGAAGGAGAGAGAAAGAAAGAGAGAAGGAGAGAGAAAGAAAGAGAGAAGGAGAAAGAGAAAGAAAGAGAGAAGGAGAAAGAGAAAGAAAGAGAGAAGGAGAGAGAAAGAAAGAGAGAAGGAGAGAGAAAGAAAGAGAGAAGGAGAGAGAAAGAAAGAGAGAAGGAGAGAGAAAGAAAGAGAGAAGGAGAGAGAAAGAAAGAGAGAAGGAGAGAGAAAGAAAGAGAGAAGGAGAGAGAGAGGAAAGAGAGAAGGAGAGAGAGAGAAAGAGAGAAAGAGAGAAGGAGAGAGGGAGGGAGAGAGGAGGGAGAGGAGGGAGAGAGGGAGGAGAGAGGGAGGGAGAGAGGGAGGGAGAGAGGGAGGGAGAGGGAGAGAGAGGGAGAGAGAGGGAGAGAGAGGGAGTGAGAGAGGGAGAGAGAGGGAGAGAGAGGGAGAGAGAGGGAGAGAGAGAGAGAAAGAGGAGAGAGAGAAGAGGAGGAGAGAAAGAGGGAGGGAGGAGTGAGAGAGAGAGGGATGAGGGAGTGAGAGAGAGAGGATGGAGGGAGTGTCAGAGAGAGAGAAAGAGGGAGGGAGTGTGAGAGAGAGAGAAAGAGGGAGGGAGAGAGAGAGAGAGAGAGAGGGAGGGGAGAGAGAGAGAGAGAGAGAAGAGGAGAGAGTGAGAGAGAGAGAGAGAGAGAGAGAGAGAGAGAGGAGAGAGAGAGAGAAAAGAGGGAGAGAGAGAGAGAGAGAGAAAAAGAGGGAGAGAGAGAGAGAGAAAAAGAGGGAGGAGAGAGTGAGAGAGAGAAAGAGAGAAGAGAGGGAGAGAAGAGAGAGAGAGAGAGAGAAAAAGAGGGAGAAGAGAGAGAGAGAGAGAGAGAGAAAAAGAGGAGAGGAGAGAGAGAGAGAAAAAGATGGAGAGAGAGAGAGAGAAAAAAGAGGGAGAGTAGAGAGAGAGAGAGAAAGAGGAGAGAGAGAGAGGATGAGAGAGAGAGAGAGAGAAAAAGAGGATGAGAGAGAGAGAGAGAGAGAAAAAGAGGAGAGAGAGAGAGAGAGAGAGAGAGAGAGAGAGAGTAATGGGGTCAGGCAGACAGCAGGAATTTACGCCGCTGGATGTACGGTGGGGGGGAAAGAGAAACACACACCACTCTGGGGGAAAAACTCATTTAGACCGAGGACAGCCCCCAATCCAAAAGTTGGCCAAAACCGCCCCCCCACCCCACCGCCCTCAAAACGCACACAGAGGCCGGCCTCGAGGGCGGACGCACGCACGCACGCAAGCCGCAGGCTCCGCGGCCGGCCGGCCACCTGTCCGCGGGCTGGTCAGCGAGTCCCCGAGACGTGGCTGCCTTCAGGGCGCGATTACCTGCCCTCCCGCTCCGAATCCATCAAACGACAATCAGGTCCGGTCCAGTCCACAGCGGGCAGGCCCCACTGCTCACCAACACCATCGCCGCTGCTCGCCACTTCTCTCTCTCCGTCAACTTACGCTGGGAACTGCTGCTCTGTCGCCATCGGCAGCTACTCCCAATCAATCTTTTGTTCCTCAACTTGTCCCATTACCGCCCTCCTGGCCTCGCACCATCATCCCCCCTTTGTCAAAGCAGTCTCTGCCGCCCTGCACCCAATCACAAACCTCCCCCCTCCCTTCTGTTCGTTCCTCCCCCCTCTCTCTCTCCTCCCCCCTCTCTCTCTCTCTCTCTCTCTCCCTCTCGCTCGCTGCCTCGGGAAAAAAAAAACGTTAACCCTTCCAGCTCCGAGGAGAGAAATCGAAAGGTCTCCGGGCCTGCTCGTTCCCTTTTCTCCTGGCTCGCCGAGCTCCCGGCGTTCTCTGGCTTGGTTCCGTGAATCAACGCCCTTCCAGATGAAGGGACTCGCGAGCCGGTCCTCTTTCCCTTCCTCCCCCCCTCACCTCCTGGTCGAAGATGACCCCACCCACCCACCCCCCGCTTCGTTGGACCTCAGGACGCTCGTCAACCTCCCCCTCTTCCAATGGAGGGGGGGCGCCCCCGACTCCCGGCCCCGCCAAGGACGAGAGCGAGCGTGGGCCCCAGCTCACGGGCTGAAGATTCTGGCTGGGTTGCGGTCTACGAGGCTCCCAGACAGAGAGGGGTGCGCTCCTGGCGAGAGAGAGAGAGAGAGAGAGAGAGAGAGAGAGAGAGAGAGAGAGAGAGGGGGACTCCCTCCCCATTTGCACCCGGAGCCTCTCCCCACCGCAGGATGTCCCAAAGCTTCACGACCAATGAAGGACTCTTCTTCGCTGTTGTAATGTGGGAAACGCGGCAGCCGATTTGCGCACAGCAAGATCCCACAAACAGCCAATGTGATAAATGACCCAGATCATGTTGTCGAGGGATAAATATCGGGGCCCAGGACCCGGGGAGAACCCCCCCTGCTCTTCTTCCAATAGTGGGCCGTGGGATCTTTTACACCCACCCGAGAGGGGCAGACGGGGCCCTCGGTTTAATGTCTCGTCAACGCTCCCTCAGTACCGACCCTCCGACAGTGCGGCGCTCCTCAGCACCGACCTCCGACGGCGCGGCGCTCCCTCAGCACCGACCCTCCGACAGGGCGGCGCTCCCTCAGCACCGACCCTCCGACAGGGCGGCGCTCCCTCAGCACCGACCCTCCGACAGGGCGGCGCTCCCTCAGCACCGACCCTCCGACAGGGCGGCGCTCCCTCAGCACCGACCCTCCGACAGGGCGGCGCTCCCTCAGCACCGACCCTCCGACAGGGCGGCGCTCCCTCAGCACCGACCCTCCGACAGGGCGGCGCTCCCTCAGCACGACCCTCCGACAGGGCGGCGCTCCCTCAGCACCGACCCTCGACAGGGCGGCGCTCCCTCAGCACCGACCCTCCGACAGGGCGGCGCTCCCTCAGCACCGACCCTCCGACAGGGCGGCGCTCCTCAGCACCGACCCTCCGACAGGGCGGCGCTCCCTCAGCGCTGGGACACCGCGGGGGAGTGTCGGCCCTGGATTACGGGCTCGAGTCTCTGGAGTGGGGGCCCGAACCTTCTGCCTCGGAGGCGAGAGGGGAAGAGAGAGCAACTGAGCCACGGCCGGTGGAAAGCCAGGCCTCGCTCGAGGGCATATAACCGTGAAGAACAGAAGCTACACTCAACTGTGGGAGCACCTCCCGTTCCCCCCCCACCTCCCAAAGTCATGGACGCGGCGGGATAGAATCCCCCAACAAATTTAAGGAGCAAACGGGGGGAAATAAAGAGTAGAGGTACAGAGCAGCCACGATCTGATAGAACGGCGGAACGAGGGGCTGAACGGCCTCCAAGCCGTCCCTATTTTCACATCCGCTGCCAGACTTTGAGGCATCCGAGGGAGTTTACGCCCTCATTGCAAAAAATAAATCAGTAATCGAGTTAATCTTTAAACCGCACACCTCAACTGAGAGAGAGAGGGGGGGGAAAGCAGCACTTGAGAGAGACGCAGAACGCCATTACGCCCCTGATAAGTACAACGTACCAAAGAATGCTTTATCTTTTTAAAGCAAAAAGCAGACACACGCACACACACACGCGCGCACTCGAACGCAGCCCTCGCTCGGCTCCCGTTCTGATTCCGGCCTCGTCGGCCGCACGCAGACAGAAAGCACAGCCGCGTCGCGAGCAGGCCCTCGGGACGCCGCCGCGTGCGAAACGGCTCGTCGGCCGCAGCCTTGCGAGCGAGACAAAAAATAAATAAATAAACACGCGATCCGCCTGCTCGGGCAGCAAATAAAATAATCCGCCCGGGCGGGACCGCAACGTAAGCGCAGAGTTTTTAATTTTTCCCCGCACGTTAAAGAGGGACGTTCCGTCTTTTTACCCCCCACTCTGTCCTTCCCGGTTTATCCGTCTCCAGTCCCGTTCTCCGCCCGCCTCTGATTTTTTTTACTCCTCCGGGTCAGTGCCGATCGAGGATTCTCCCAGCCTGTCTGTGGCAGTGTCTGTCTGCCCGCCCGGTGGGTGGCTCCCTGTCTCCCCGTCTCTCTCAAATCCGTCTGTTCCAACTCCATTCAGTGCGGGGTCTCTCTCCCCCACTTTTACACACGCACGCGGGGTCTCTCTCTCCACTTTTACACACGCACGCGGGGTCTCTCTCTCCCCCCACTTTTACACACGCACGCGGGGTCTCTCTCCCCCACTTTTACACACGCACGCGGGGTCTCTCTCCCCCCCACTTTTACACACGCACGCGGGGTCTCTCTCTCTCCCCCCTTTTACACACGCACGCGGGGTCTCTCTCTCTCCACTTTTACACACGCACGCGGGGTCTCTCTCTCTCCCCCCTTTTACACACGCACGCGGGGTCTCTCTCTCTCCCCCCTTTTACACACGCACGCGGGGTCTCTCTCTCTCCACTTTTACACACGCACGCGGGGTCTCTCTCTCCACTTTTACACACGCACGCGGGGTCTCTCTCCCCCCTTTTACACACGCACGCGGGGTCTCTCTCTCCCCTTTTACACACGCACGCGGGGTCTCTCTCTCCCCTTTTACACACGCACGCGGGGTCTCTCCCCCCACTTTTACACACGCACGCGGGGTCTCTCTCCCCCCACTTTTACACACGCACGCGGGGTCTCTCTCTCCACTTTTACACACGCACGCGGGGTCTCTCTCCCCACTTTTACACACGCACGCGGGGTCTCTCCCCCCACTTTTACACACGCACGCGGGGTCTCTCCCCCCACTTTTACACACGCACGCGGGGTCTCTCCCCCCACTTTTACACACGCACACGGGGTCTCTCTCCCCACTTTTACACACGCACGCGGGGTCTCTCTCCCCACTTTTACACACGCACGCGGGGTCTCTCTCTCTCCCCCACTTTTACACACGCACGCGGGGTCTCTCTCTCTCCCCACTTTTACACACGCACGCGGGGTCTCTCTCTCCCCACTTTTACACACGCACGCGGGGTCTCTCTCCCCCCTTTTACACACGCACGCGGGGTCTCTCTCTCTCCCCCACTTTTACACACGCACGCGGGGTCTCTCTCCCCACTTTTACACACGCACGCGGGGTCTCTCTCTCTCCCCCACTTTTACACACGCACGCGGGGTCTCTCTCCCCACTTTTACACACGCACGCGGGGTCTCTCTCCCCACTTTTACACACGCACGCGGGGTCTCTCTCCCCACTTTTACACACGCACGCGGGGTCTCTCTCTCTCCCCCACTTTTACACACGCACGCGGGGTCTCTCTCCCCACTTTTACACACGCACGCGGGGTCTCTCTCTCCCCACTTTTACACACGCACGCGGGGTCTCTCTCCCCCCACTTTTACACACGCACGCGGGGTCTCTCTCTCTCCCCCACTTTTACACACGCACGCAGGATCTCTCTCCCCACTTTTACACACGCACGCGGGGTCTCTCCCCCCACTTTTACACACGCACGCGGGGTCTCTCCCCCCACTTTTACACACGCACGCAGGGTCTCTCTCCCCACTTTTACACACGCACGCGGGGTCTCTCTCTCTCCCACTTTTACACACGCACGCGGGGTCTCTCTCTCTCCCCCACTTTTACACACGCACGCGGGGTCTCTCTCTCTCCCCCACTTTTACACACGCACGCGGGGTCTCTCTCCCCCCACTTTTACACACGCACGCGGGGTCTCTCTCTCTCCCACTTTTACACACGCACGCGGGGTCTCTCTCTCCCCCACTTTTACACACGCACGCGGGGTCTCTCTCCCCCCCACTTTTACACACGCACGCGGGGTCTCTCTCTCTCCCACTTTTACACACGCACGCGGGGTCTCTCTCTCTCCCACTTTTACACACGCACGCGGGGTCTCTCTCTCCACTTTTACACACGCACGCGGGGTCTCTCTCTCCACTTTTACACACGCACGCGGGGTCTCTCTCCCCTTTTACACACGCACGCGGGGTCTCTCTCCCCACTTTTACACACGCACGCGGGGTCTCTCTCTCTCCCCCACTTTTACACACGCACGCGGGGTCTCTCTCCCCACTTTTACACACGCACGCGGGGTCTCTCTCCCCCACTTTTACACACGCACGCGGGGTCTCTCTCCCCCCACTTTTACACACGCACGCGGGGTCTCTCTCCCCCCTTTTACACACGCACGCGGGGTCTCTCTCCCCACTTTTACACACGCACGCGGGGTCTCTCTCCCCACTTTTACACACGCACGCGGGGTCTCTCTCCCCCCACTTTTACACACGCACGCGGGGTCTCTCTCCCCCCACTTTTACACACGCACACGGGGTCTCTCTCCCCCCACTTTTACACACGCACGCGGGGTCTCTCTCCCCCCTTTTACACACGCACGCAGGGTCTCTCTCTCCCCACTTTTACACACGCACGCGGGGTCTCTCTCTCCCCACTTTTACACACGCACGCGGGGTCTCTCTCTCCCCCCACTTTTACACACGCACGCGGGGTCTCTCTCTCCCCACTTTTACACACGCACGCGGGGTCTCTCTCTCTCCACTTTTACACACGCACGCGGGGTCTCTCTCCCCACTTTTACACACGCACGCGGAGTCTCTCTCTCTCCCCACTTTTACACACGCACGCGGGGTCTCTCTCCCCCACTTTTACACACGCACGCGGGGTCTCTCTCCCCCACTTTTACACACGCACGCGGGGTCTCTCTCTCCACTTTTACACACGCACACGGGGTCTCTCTCCCCACTTTTACACACGCACGCGGGGTCTCTCTCCCCCACTTTTACACACGCACGCGGGGTCTCTCTCCCCACTTTTACACACGCACGCGGGGTCTCTCTCCCCCACTTTTACACACGCACGCAGGGTCTCTCTCCCCCACTTTTACACACGCACGCGGGGTCTCTCTCCCCCACTTTTACACACGCACGCGGGGTCTCTCTCTCCACTTTTACACACGCACGCGGGGTCTCTCCCCCCACTTTTACACACGCACGCGGGGTCTCTCTCCCCACTTTTACACACGCACGCGGGGTCTCTCTCTCCCCCACTTTTACACACGCACGCGGGGTCTCTCTCCCCCCTTTTACACACGCACGCGGGGTCTCTCCCCCCACTTTTACGCACGCACGCGGGGTCTCTCTCTCCCCCCACTTTTACACTCACCAGAACCCCCCCCTCACACACTCTGTCTCCTCCCCTCAACCCCTCTCCTGCCACCTCTCTCTCTCTTGCTCCCCCTCCCCTCCTCCCTCTCCTCCCTCTCCTTCCCTATCCTCTCCTCTCCTCCTCTACCCTCTCCTCCCTCTCCTTCCCTACCCTCTCCTCCTCTACCCCTCCTCTCCTCTCCTCCTCTACCCTCTCCTCCCTCTCCTTCCCTACCCTCTCCTCCTCTACCCCTCCTCTCCTCTCCTCCCCTACCCTCTCCTCCTCTACCCCTCCTCTCCTCCCCTCCCCTCTCCTCCTCTACCCCTCCTCTCCTCCCCTCTCCTCCTCTACCCTCTCCTCTCCTCCTCTACCTCTCCTCCCCTCCCCTCTCCTCCCCTCTCCTCTCCTCCCCTACCCTCTCCTCCCTACCCTCTCCTCCCCTACCCTCCCCTCCCCTACCCTCTCCTCCCCTACCCTCCCCTCCCCTACCCTCCCCTCCCCTACCCTCTCCTCTCTCCTCCTCCCTCCCCTCTCCTGATGCACAGGAAAAACAGGACGATCAAACAATGGCCTTTAACCAGCAACAACAAGAACCAAGAGAGAGAGAGAGACTCACCTCCTCCTCCTCCTCCTGGCAGTCTTCTTCCTCTCCTGGGGTGGGTGGGGGTGATCTTCCTCCTCTCCTGGGGTGGGTGGGGGGGAGAACTTCCCCTCCTTGTCGATGGTTTGGGGAAAGGAGGAGAGGGTTGCTTCCTTTTTGCACAATCCACAAACCCCAACAAAAGAATTTTTTTTTTAAAAAAAGCAAAAATTAAACTTTTTGGAGCCCCTCCCCAAACAAAAAGAAAATTCAAAGCAGCAGTTTAAACCCTAAAAAAATAAGCAAAACTTTCCCCCCTCCCCAAAGTGAGACCTGAGAAAGATCAATCAATCTCGTCCCCTCTTCAAACTTGCCCCCTTTTTTTTTGGGGGGGGAGGTGGGAAAGAGGATGGGACTCAATGGAAGGAAGGAAGAAGAAAATGGAGAGAGAAAGAGAGAGAGGGGGAAGAAAGGAAGGGGAGAAGGAAACTAGACCTAAACAGGAAGAGGGATGGGGGGAGACCAGCCTCAGGTTGGGTTTGGGTTGAGTTGAGTTGGGTTAGATGGTTGGTTGGTGGACCCCCAACCTGGGATCTCCCTGCACCTTTTCTTTTCTCTTCTCTTCTCTTCTTCCCCCTTCCTCCCCTCCCAAAAAAAAGTCACTCCAACGTCACCCTCCACCAGGATCCAATGGGATCGAGGGATGAATCACAAGGACAGGGCACCAATAGGGAAGGAGCTTGGGACAAAAGGGGAGGAGAAGGAAGTGAGAGAGATTTGGTGGGTTTTTCAAATTCCAGTGGCACTGATTCGTTCATTGGTTCAGATCATCTCACTCATTCTCAAATCATCAGATCATCAATTACACTTCATTCAATCATCTTATTCATTCTCAAATCATCAGATCATCAATTACACTTCATTCAATCATCTTATTCATTCTCAAATCATCAGATCATCAATTACACTTCATTCAATCATCTTATTCATTCTCAAATCATCAGATCATCAATTACACTTCATTCAATCATCTTATTCATTCTCAAATCATCAGATCATCAATTACACTTCATTCAATCATCTTATTCATTCTCAAATCATCAGATCATCAATTACACTTCATTCAATCATCTGATTCATTCTCAAGTCATCAGATCATCAATTACACTTCATCAGAGCATCTTATCATCAATTACACTTCATCAGATCATCTTATTATTAATCACACTGCATCTGATCATGTTATTATTAATCACACTTCATCGGATCATATTATTATTAATCGCACTTCATCGGATCATATTATTATTAATCGCACTTCATCGGATCATATTATTATTAATCGCACTTCATCGGATCATATTATTATTAATCGCACTGCATCGGATCATATTATTATTAATCGCACTTCATCGGATCATATTATTATTAATCGCACTTCATCGGATCATATTATTATTAATCGCACTTCATCGGATCATATTATTATTAATCGCACTGCATCGGATCATATTATTAATCACACTGCATCGGATCATATTATTATTAATCACACTTCATCGGATCATATTATTATTAATCACACTTCATCGGATCATATTATTATTAATCGCACTTCATCGGATCATATTATTATTAATCGCACTTCATCGGATCATATTATTATTAATCGCACTGCATCGGATCATATTATTATTAATCGCACTGCATCGGATCATATTATTATTAATCGCACTTCATCGGATCATATTATTATTAATCGCACTGCATCGGATCATATTATTATTAATCGCACTTCATCGGATCATATTATTATTAATCACACTTCATCCCATCATATTATTATTAATCACACTTCAACTGATCATATTATTATTAATCACACTTCATCGGATCATATTATTATTAATCACACCGCATCGGATCATATTATTATTAATCGCACTGCATCGGATCATATTATTATTAATCGCACTTCATCGGATCATATTATTATTAATCACACTTCATCGGATCATATTATTATTAATCACACCTCATCGGATCATATTATTATTAATCACACCGCATCGGATCATATTATTATTAATCACACCGCATCGGATCATATTATTATTAATCACACCGCATCGGATCATATTATTATTAATCACACCGCATCGGATCATATTATTATTAACCGCACTTCATCGGATCATATTATTATTAATCGCACTTCATCG
Organism: Heptranchias perlo; assembly: GCF_035084215.1. Classification (NCBI taxonomy): domain Eukaryota; kingdom Metazoa; phylum Chordata; class Chondrichthyes; order Hexanchiformes; family Hexanchidae; genus Heptranchias; species Heptranchias perlo. The sequence goes on along the minus strand of NW_027139766.1, from coordinate 83,062 downwards.
GATCATATTATTATTAATCACACTTCATCGGATCATATTATTATTAATCGCACTTCATCGGATCATATTATTATTAATCGCACATCATCGGATCATATTATTATTAATCGCACTTCATCGGATCATATTATTATTAATCGCACTGCATCGGATCATATTATTATTAATCGCACTGCATCGGATCATATTATTATTAATCGCACTTCATCGGATCATATTATTATTAATCGCACTTCATCGGATCATATTATTATTAATCGCACTTCATCGGATCATATTATTATTAATCGCACTTCATCGGATCATATTATTATTAATCACCCTTCATCGGATCATATTATTATTAATCACACTTCATCGGATCATATTATTATTAATCGCACTTCATCGGATCATATTATTATTAATCGCACTTCATCGGATCATATTATTATTAATCCCACTTCATCGGATCATATTATTATTAATCACACATCATCGGATCATATTATTATTAATCACACTTCATCGGATCATATTATTATTAATCACACTTCATCGGATCATATTATTATTAATCACACTTCATCGGATCATATTATTATTAAGCACACTTCATCCGATCATATTATTATTAATCACACTTCATCGGATCATATTATTATTAATCGCACTTCATTGGATCATATTATTATTAATCACACTGCATCTGATCATATTATTATTAATCACACTTCATCGGATCATATTATTATTAATCGCACTTCATCGGATCATATTATTATTAATCACACTTCATCTGATCATATTATCATTAATCACACTGCATCGGATCATATTATTATTAATCACACTTCATCGGATCATATTATTATTAATCACACTGCATCGGATCATATTATTATCAATCACACTTCATCGGATCATATTATTATTAATCACACTTCATCGGATCATATTATTATTAATCACACTGCATCTGATCATATTATTATTAATCACACTGCATCTGATCATAATATTATTAATCGCACTTCATCGGATCATAATATTATTAATCGCACTTCATCTGATCATATTATTATTAATCGCACTTCATCGGATCATATTATTATTAATCGCACTTCATCGGATCATATTATTATTAATCACACTTCATCGGATCATATTATTATTAATCGCACTTCATCGGATCATATTATTATTAATCGCACTTCATCGGATCATATTATTATTAATCGCACTTCATCGGATCATATTATTATTAATCACACTGCATCGGATCATATTATTATTAATCACACTTCATCGGATCATATTATTATGAATCACACTGCATCGGATCATATTATTATTAATCGCACTTCATCGGATCATATTATTATTAATCGCACTGCATCGGATCATATTATTATTAATCGCACTTCATCGGATCGTATTATTATTAATCGCACTTCATCTGATCGTATTATTATTAATCGCACTTCATCGGATCATATTATTATTAATCACACTTCATCCGATCATATTATTATTAATCGCACTGCATCGGATCATATTATTATTAATCGCACTTCATCTGATCATATTATTATTAATCGCACTTCATCGGATCATATTATTATTAATCGCACTTCATCGGATCATATTATTATTAATCGCACTTCATCGGATCATATTATTATTAATCGCACTTCATCGGATCATATTATTATTAATCGCACTTCATCGGATCATATTATTATTAATCGCACTTCATCGGATCATATTATTATTAATCGCACTGCATCGGATCGTATTATTATTAATCGCACTTCATCGGATCGTATTATTATTAATCGCACTTCATCGGATCATATTATTATTAATCACACGTCATCACATCATATTATTATTAATCACACTTCATCGGATTATATTATTATTAATCACACTGCATCGGATCATATTATTATTAATCACACTGCATCGGATCATATTATTATTAATCACACTGCATCTGATCATATTATTATTAATCGCACTTCATCACATCATATTATTATTAATCACACTTCATCGGATTATATTATTATTAATCACACTGCATCTGATCATATTATTATTAATCACACTGCATCGGATCATAATATTATTAATCGCACTTCATCGGATCATATTATTATTAATCACACTGCATCGGATCATATTATTATTAATCACACTGCATCGGATCATATTATTATTAATCACACTGCATCTGATCATATTATTATTAATCGCACTTCATCGGATCATATTATTATTCATCACACTGCATCGGATCATATTATTATTAATCGCACTTCATCGGATCATATTATTATTAATCGCACTTCATCGGATCATATTATTATTAATCACACTTCATCCGATCATATTATTATTAATCGCACTTCATCGGATCATATTATTATTAATCACACTTCATCCGATCATATTATTATTAATCACACTGCATCGGATCATATTATTATTAATCGCACTTCATCTGATCATATTATTATTAATCGCACTTCATCGGATCATATTATTATTAATCACACTTCATCGGATCATAATATTATTAATCGCACTTCATCGGATCATATTATTATTAATCGCACTTCATCGGATCATATTATTATTAATCGCACTTCATCGGATCATATTATTATTAATCGCACTTCATCGGATCATATTATTATTAATCGCACTTCATCGGATCATATTATTATTAATCGCACTTCATCGGATCATATTATTATTAATCGCACTGCATCGGATCATATTATTATTAATCGCACTTCATCGGATCATATTATTATTAATCGCACTGCATCGGATCATATTATTATTAATCGCACTGCATCGGATCATATTATTATTAATCGCACTTCATCGGATCATATTATTATTAATCGCACTTCATCGGATCATATTATTATTAATCGCACTTCATCGGATCATATTATTATTAATCGCACTTCATCTGATCATATTATTATTAATCGCACTTCATCGGATCATATTATTATTAATCGCACTTCATCGGATCATATTATTATTAATCGCACTTCATCGGATCATATTATTATTAATCGCACTTCATCTGATCATATTATTATTAATCGCACTTCATCGGATCATATTATTATTAATCACACTGCATCGGATCATATTATTATTAATCACACTGCATCGGATCATATTATCATTAATCACACTTCATCATTCAGGAACAGGAGGAGGCCATTCAGCCCCTCGAGCCTTTTGCACAGGAACAGGAGGAGGCCATTCAGCCCCTCGAGCCTGTTGCACAGGAACAGGAGGAGGCCATTCAGCCCCTCGAGCCTGTTGCACAGGAACAGGAGGAGGCCATTCAGCCCCTCGAGCCTGTTTCACAGGAACAGTAGGAGGCCCATTCAGCCCCTCGAGCCTATTACACAGGAACAGGAGGAGGCCATTCAGCCCCTCGAGCCTGTTACACAGGAACAGGAGGAGGCCCATTCAGCCCCTCGAGCCTGTTACACAGGAACAGGAGGAGGCCATTCAGCCCCTCGAACCTGTTACACAGGAACAGGAGGAGGCCCATTCAGCCCCCCTCGAGCCTGTTACACAGGAACAGGAGGAGGCCATTCAGCCCCTCGAACCTGTTATACGGGAACAGGAGGAGGCCCATTCAGCCCCTCGAGCCTGTTACACAGGAACAGGAGGAGGCCCATTCAGCCCCTCGAGCCTGTTACACAGGAACAGGAGGAGGCCATTCAGCCCCTCGAGCCTGTTACACAGGAACAGGAGGAGGCCCATTCTGCCCCCCTCGAGCCTGTTGCACAGGAACAGGATGAGGCCCAATCAGCCCCTCGAGCCTGTTACACAGGAACAGGAGGAGGCCATTCAGCCCCTCGAGCCTGTTACACAGGAACAGGAGGAGGCCCATTCAGCCCCTCGAGCCTGTTGCACAGGAACAGGATGAGGCCCATTCAGCCCCTCGAGCCTGTTACACAGGAACAGGAGGAGGCCCATTGAGCCCCTCGAGCCTGTTACACAGGAACAGGAGGAGGCCATTCAGCCCCTCGAGCCTGTTACACAGGAACAGGAGGAGGCCATTCAGCCCCTCGAGCCTGTTACACAGGAACAGGAGGAGGCCCATTCTGCCCCCCTCGAGCCTGTTGCACAGGAACAGGATGAGGCCCAATCAGCCCCTCGAGCCTGTTACACAGGAACAGGAGGAGGCCATTCAGCCCCTCGAGCCTGTTACACAGGAACAGGAGGAGGCCCATTCAGCCCCTCGAGCCTGTTGCACAGGAACAGGATGAGGCCCATTCAGCCCCTCGAGCCTGTTACACAGGAACAGGAGGAGGCCCATTGAGCCCCTCGAGCCTGTCACACAGGAACAGGATGAGGCCCATTCAGCCCCTCGAGCCTGTCACACAGGAACAGGATGAGGCCCATTCAGCCCCTCGAGCCTGTCACACAGGAACAGGAGGAGGCCCATTCAGCCCCTCGAACCTGTTCCGCCATCCAATGGGATCATGACTGATCTGTGACCTAACTCCCGCCTTGGACCCATATCCCTTCGTCCCGTTGGTGAACAAAAATCGATCAATCTCAGATTTAAAATTAACAATTGAGGTTCGACTGCCATTTCGGGACGAGAGTTCCACCCTTTTTGTGGAGAAGTGTTTCCCAACTTCACTCCTGAAAGTCCTGGCTCTAATTTTTAGGCTGTGTCCCCCAGTCCTGGACTCCCCAACCAGTGGAAATCATCTCCAGAACATCCATCTTCATCTTCAAATCCTCTCCAAGTCATTCATTTGCTCTCATGCTCAAATCGCACCCATGGCCTCGTGTTCCCCCCTCTGCCAGAAACAGGCCATTCAGCCCTGCAGGTCTCTCCCGGAGTTTATGCTCCACACGAGCCTCCTCCCTCCCCTCTTCATCTCACCCTATCACCATGTCCTTCTATTCCTTTCTCCCTCATGTGTTTATCGAGCTTCCCCTTAAATCCATCTCCACTATTCACCTCGACTACTCCTTGTGAGAGCGAGTTCCACATTCCCACCGCTCTCCGGGTAAAGAAGTTTCTCCGATCCAATTAATCGCACTCCCCCCCTGCTCTTTCCCCCCCGTCGCCCTGTAAATTTTCCCCCTTCGAGTATCTCTCCGATTCCCCCCTTTTGAAAGTTATTATTGAATCTGTTCCCACCGTCCTTTCAGGCAGTGAATTCCAGATCGTCACAACTCGCTGCGTAAAAAAACATTCTCCTCATCTCCCCCTCTGGTTCTTTCCCCGATTATCTTCAATCTGCGTCCTCTGGTTCCCGACCCTCCTGCCCACTGGAAACAGTCTCTCCTTATTTACTCTCTCAAAACCCCTCCTGATTGTGAACCCCTCGATTAAATCTCCCCTTAACCTTCTCTGCTCTGAGGAGAACAATTCCCAGTTTCTCCAGTCTCTCCACATAACTGAGGTCCCTCATCCCCTGGTCCCATTCTGGGAAATCTCCCCTAAACCTTCTCTGCTCGCTCTGACCATTGAACTAGTCGAATCTGGATGAAGGTTCCTGCAGAGATCGCGCCAGACAATTGCCAGGCAATGACCATCTCCAACAAGAGAGAGTCTAACCACCTCCCCTTGACATTCAACGGCATTACCATCGCCGAATCCCCCACCATCAACATCCTGGGGGTCACCATTGACCAGAAACTTAATTGGACCAGCCACATAAATACTGTGGCTACAAGAGCAGGTCAGAGGCTGGGTATTCTGCGGCGAGTGACTCACCTCCTGACTCCCCAAAGCCTTTCCACCATCTGCAAGGCACAAGTCAGGAGTGTGATGGAATACTCTCCACTTGCCTGGATGAGTGCAGCTCCAACAACACTCAAGAAGCTCGACACCATCCAGGACAAAGCAGCCCGCTTGATTGGCACCCCATCCACCACCCTAAACATTCACTCCCTTCACCACCGGCGCACCGTGGCTGCAGTGTGGACCATCCACAGGATGCACTGCAGCAACTCGCCAAGGCTTCTTCGACAGCACCTCCCAAACCCACGACCTCTACCACCTAGAAGGACAAGGGCAGCAGGCACATGGGGACAACACCACCTGCACGTTCCCCTCCGAGTCACACACCATCCCGACTTGGAAATATATCGGCCGTTCCTTCACCAAAATCCTGGAACTCCCTACCCAACGGCACTGTGGGAGAACCTTCACCACACGGACTGCAGCGGTTCAAGAAGGCGGCTCACCACCACCTTCTCAAGGGGCAATTAGGGATGGGCAATAAATGCCGGCCTCGCCAGCGACGCCCACATCCCATGAACGAATAAAAAAAAGACCATTCAGCCCAACGGGTCTAAGCCTTACACTCCACTCCAAGTTTACACTCCGTACGGGCCTCCTCAGAGTCACCTTTCGAGATTGCGATGTAGGACCTGGGTATAAGGTGTTGCTTCCATCTTAAAACGCGCTCACAATCACAGAATAGAATCTCATGGCACAGAAGGAGGCCATTCGGGCCATCATTCCTGTGATGACCCTTTCAAAGCGGGAATCCAATTGGTCCCACTTCCCTTGCTCTTTACCCCGCAAATTTCCACGTTAAATGTCAGCTCTGGCTCGGTGGGTAATCTCTGGATCAGAAAGTCGTGGGTTTGAGTCCCCACACCAGGGGCATGAGCACATAATCCAGGCCGGCACTCCCACTGCCAGCTCTGAGGGAGCGCCGCACTGTCGGAGGGTCGGTACTGAGGGAGCGCCGCACTGTCGGAGGGTCGGTACTGAGGGAGCGCCGCACTGTCGGAGGGTCGGTACTGAGGGAGCGCCGCACTGTCGGAGGGTCGGTACTGAGGGAGCGCCGCACTGTCGGAGGGTCGGTACTGAGGGAGCGCCGCACTGTCGGAGGGTCGGTACTGAGGGAACGCCGCACTGTCGGAGGGTCAGTTCTGAGGGAGCGCCGCACTGTCGGAGGGTCGGTACTGAGGGAGCGCCGCACTGTCGGAGGGTCGGTACTGAGGGAGCGCCGCACTGTCGGAGGGTCGGTACTGAGGGAGCGCCGCACTGTCGGAGGGTCGGTACTGAGGGAGCGCCGCACTGTCGGAGGGTCGGTACTGAGGGAGCGCCGCACTGTCGGAGGGTCGGTACCGAGGGAGCGCTGCACTGTCGGAGGTGCCGTCTTTCGGGATGAGACGTGAAACCGAGGGCCCCGTCTGCCCCTCTCGGGTGGATGTAAAAGATCCCACGGCCCACGATTGGAAGAAGAGCAGGGGGGAGTTCTCCCCGGGGTCCTGGGCCCCGATATTTATCCCTCGACCAACATCACTGAAAAAAAAACAGACGATCCGGGTCATTTATCACGTCGCTGTTTGTGGGATCTTGCTGTGCGCAAATCGGCTGCTGCGTTTCCCACATTACGACAGTGAGCGCACTTCAAATAAAAAAGATGCTCCGTTTGCTGTGAAGCTTTGGGACGTCCCGAGGTGGTGAGAGGCGCTGGAGAGAGATGGGAGTCCTTTCTTCGAGTCTTCATGGGTTCACCCAAATTCACACGTTCTCGCGAGCGACCAGGAGCGGGGAGACGGCGTGGCCTGGGGACGGAGCTTCGGGTCGGGGTTGCCAACTCTGGTTGAGGGTATCCCTGGAGCATTCATCACATGACCCCCCCCCCCCCTCCCCCGCTCCCGCCATTGGCATGTCCATCGTCGTGATGCCCCGCCTTCCCACGGCCAATCGGAGAGCAGGCAGACTCTCGATCACCCAACTGGATGGCTCTTGCCCCTTCTTCCCATGTCCGATATCTTTGAAGCATTGCACTCCCGAAGACACCGGACGGATTCCCAATTTGCAGCACCTGCGTTCGAGACGGAAAGCGGAAAAAGTTGCGAATCTGCACTTCGCCTCATCCAAACATGAGCTCACCCAAAACTTTGATGCACCCCCACCCCCCCGACTCCCGTACCCTAAGTCGCGCCGAGTCCCGTTCGCCCGTCACCCACCCTGTGCTCGCTGGGGCGTACGTTGGCTCCCGATCCGGGAACGCCTCGATTTTAAAGTTCTCCCATCCACGGCCCTCGCCCCCCCTCCCTATCTCTGTAACCTCCCACAACCCTCCGAGATCTCTGCCCTCCTCCAATTCCGGCCTCTTGTCCATCCCCTCCGGTTCCCATCGCTCCACCATTGGCGGCCGTGCCTTCAGCTGCCTGGGGCCCTGAGCTCTGGAATTCCCTCCCTAAACCTCTCCGCCTCTCTCTCCTCCTTTAAGGCGCTCCTTAAAACCTCCCTCTCTGACCGAGCTTTTGGTCGCCTGTCCTAATATCTCCTTATGTGGCCCGGTGTCAAATTTTTTCTGATTTACGCTCCTGTGAGGGGCCCTGGGGACGTTTTACTACGTTAAACGTAGAAACGGGAGCTGCCTTTCTTGTTTCGAGGAGCGGAGACTTAGGGGGTGATCTTTTCGAGGCGAATAAAATGGCGAAGGGACGAGATTGTGTTCCAGTTCACCGTTTGTACCAATGGGTCAGAGAGGACCCAAGCTCGCAGTTTGAAGCCGTATGACGCCAGGCCCAATTTGACGTCAGGAGGTGGTTCTGGCCCCCAGAGAATAGTCGGCCGATTCGCTGAATCCCTTCGAGCGAGACCTGGGCCTCTCTCGGGCTGGGGCGGAGATCGGCTCGGACAAGAGGTCGATACCGCGTGGCGATATCAGGGCAACGGTGGTCTCCTGGGCTCATTTCGATCGTCTGAGGGAAAGTCGGAGAGGAATTTCCCGGATTTTTTCCCGCCCCGGACCGGGCCTGGGGGGTTTTCAATCTGGTTTTTAAGAACATACATGAGAAATAGGAGCAGGAGTGGGCCATTTGGCCCCTCGAGCCTGCTCCGCCATTCAATCAGATCATGGCTGATCTTCGACCTCAACTCCACTTTCCCGCCCGATCCCTCGATTCCCCACAAATCCATCCATCTCAGCCTTGAATATACTCAACGACTGAGCATCCACAGCCCTCTGGGGGAGAGAATTCCAAAGATTCACCACCCTCCGAGTGAAAAAATTCCTCCTCATCTCAGTCTTGGATGGCCGACCCCTTATCCTGAGACTGCGCCCCCTGGTTCTAGACTCTCCAGCCAGGGGGAAACAGCATCCTTTTCGCCTCTCCTAAGAGATTGCACGGTTCGGGGTGCGATGGGGAGTGGTACACAAGGTGTCCCAATTGTTGTGGGACAGGGCTGGATGGACCAGAGAGGTCTGTCCCTGTCCGCCATTGTCCGTATGATTCCAGGGCGATCCTGGAACGTTGACAACCCTGACTTAGGGCCTTGCTGTACATGTGCAATTGCGCCCTCATCCAGTTGGCCACTGTGGGAGCCCAGGCTACGTGCGCTGCTGTAAGGCCGTGCCTTATATAACATGGAGCAGAGAAGGTTAAGGGGAGATTTCCCAGAATGGGACCAGGGATGAGGGACCTCAGTTACGTGGAGAGACTGGAGAAACTGGGAATTGTTCTCCTCAGAGCAGAGAAGGTTAAGGGGAGATTTCCCAGAATGGGACCAGGGATGAGGGACCTCAGTTATGTGGGAGAGACTGGAGAAACTGGGAATTGTTCTCCTCAGAGCAGAGAAGGTTGAGGGGAGATTTAATCGAGGGGTTCAAAATCAGGAGGGGTTTTGAGAGAGTAAATAAGGAGAGAGTGTTTCCCAGTGGGCAGGAGGGTCGGGGAACCAGAGGACGCAGATTGAAGATAATCGGGGAAAGAACCAGAGGGGGAGATGAGGAGAATGTTTTTTTACGCAGCGAGTCGCGATGATCTGGAATTCGCTGCCTGAAAGGACGGTGGGAACAGATTCAATAATAACTTTCAAAAGGGGGGAATCGGAGAAATACTCGAAGGGGCAAAATTTACAGGGCGACGGGGGGAATGAGCAGGGAAAATTGGAGAGCTCTTTCAGCGAGCCAGCACATGCACGATGGGCCCAATGGCCTCCCTCCTGTGCTGTGCCATTCCATGATTCCATGTTTCTAAATATCGTAAATAGCAAAATACAGATGACTCATGCAGTTCTCCTCCTGATGGAGGGCCTTTCAATGTTCACGCCTCCTTACCCACCAAAGGAGTTACGCACTCAAGTCCTGACAAGTACAGAATAAACAGCGTGCCTGGCAGGATGAGAATCCCTCCGAGGTATTTTCACCCTTCGCTGCGTTGGCCCGGAGGTGATCTCATCTCATGTGAAAGGGAATGAAGCATGGCACAAATACAAAGAGGGAAGAGAGAGGGAGAGAGAGAGAGGGAGAGGGAGAGGGAGGGAGAGGGAGAGGGAGAGAGAGAGAGAGGGAGAGAGAGAGGGAGGGAGGGGAGAGAGAGAGAGGGAGAGAGGGAGAGAGAGAGGGGAGAGGGAGGGAGAGAGAGAGGGAGGGAGAGGGGGAGAGGGAGAGGGAGAGAGAGAGGGAGGGAGAGAGGGAGATGGAGAGAGAGGGAGAGAGAGAGGGAGAGAGAGAGGGAGAGAGATGGAGATAGAGAGAGAGAGAGGGAGGGAGAGAGAGAGAGAGAGGGAGAGAGATGGAGAAAGAGAGAGAGAGAGGGAGAGGGGGAGAGGGAGAGGGAGAGGGGGAGAGGGAGAGGGGGAGAGGGAGATGGAGAGAGAGGGAGAGGGAGAGAGAGGGAGATGGAGATGGAGGGAGAGAGAGAGAGTTCTCACAAACAGCAATAAATGACCAGTTAATCTCCCCCTGCTCTTCTTCCAATAGTGGGCCGTGGGACCTTTTACATCCACCCGAGAGGGGCAGACGTGGCCTCGGTTTAATGTCTCATCTGAAAGACGGCACCTCCGACAGTGCGGCGCTCCCTCAGTACTGACCCTCCGACAGTGCGGCGCTCCCTCAGTACCGACCCTCCGACAGTGCGGCGCTCCCTCAGTACCGACCCTCCGACAGTGCAGTAAATAAGGAGAGAGTGTTTCCCAGTGGGCAGGAGGGTCGGGAACCAGAGGACGCAGATTGAAGATAATCGGGGAAAGAACCAGAGGGGGAGATGAGGAGAATGTTTTTTTATGCAGCGAGATGCAATGATCTGGAATTCGCTGCCTGAAAGGACGGTGGGAACAGATTCAATAATAACTTTCAAAAGGGGGAATCGGAGAGATACTCGAAGGGGGAAAATTTACAGGGCGACGGGGGGAAAGAGCAGGGGGAGTGGGACTGATTGGAGAGCTCTTTCACAGAGCCAGCACAGGCCCGATGGGCCAAATGGCCTCCTTCTGTGCTGTACCTTCTATGATAAGGAGCTATCAGGACAGGTGACCAAAATCTTGGTCAAAGAGGGAGATTTTTCCAGGATAGGAGAGTTGTCCTCTGAGGAGAGGTTGAGGAGAATGGGCCGATACTCTCTGGAGTTTAGAAGAATGAGAGGCGATCTCATTGAAACAGATAAGATTCTGAGGGGGTTTGACAGGGTAGATGCTGAGAGGCTGTTTCCCCCTGGCTGGAGAGTCTAGAACCAGGGGGCATAGTCTCAGGATAAGGGGTCGGCCATCCTAGACTGAGATGAGGAGGAATTTCTTCACTCGGAGGGTGGTGAATCTTTGGAATTCTCTCCCCCAGAGGGCTGTGGATGGTCAGACGTTGAGAATATTCAAGACTGAGATGGATGGATTTTTGGGGAATCGAGGGATCGGGCGGGAAAGTGGAGTTGAGGTCGACGATCGGCCATGATCTGATTGAATGGCGGAGCGGGCTCGAGGGGCCGAATGGCCGACTCCTGCTCCAATTTCTCATGTTGTAATGTTTTAACATCGCCACAACAATGGTTGTGCTGAGCAATTTGCTTTCAGAGTTGGGCGGTGGTTGACCATGGCCGAGGGTAAAATGGAAGCCAATTTTCATTCAGGGCCAGGCTGCCACCTTCAGGATGAGATGACGGTGAGTGCCTTACTCGTGAGGGAGTGGACATTTTCAAGGACGGCGTGCGGCGCATTGGGTCCTCGTAGATTGGGGGAGGGCGATGGAGACGGAGGGGGCGGGGTGCTCGAGGAAGAAGAGGGAATTGGGAAGGGGGGAGGGGTTTCGTTCCTGATGGGGAATTGTGCCAAATCAGGGGAATGAGGCAACATATGTTATTGCTCCCACAGGGACCCCTTTAAAGAGGGAGTCTCTCTCCGTCAGGGACCCCGATAACAGAGGGAGTCTCTCCGACTGGGACCCCTATTACAGAGGGAGTCTCTCTCGGTCAGGGACCCCTGATACAGAGGGAGTCTCTCCGTCAGGGACCCCTTTTACAGAGGGAGTCTCTCCGTCAGGGACCCTTTTTACAGAGGGAGTCTCACCGTCAGGGACCCCTTTTACAGAGGGAGTCTCTCCGTCAGGGACCCCTTTTACAGAGGGAGTCTCTCCGTCAGGGACCCCTTTTTACAGAGGGAGTCTCTCCGTCAGGGACCCTTTTTACAGAGGGAGTCTCTCCGTCAGGGACCCCTTTTACAGAGGGAGTCTCTCTCCGTCAGGGACCCCTTTTAAAGAGGAAGTCTCTCCGTCAGGGACTCCTTTTTAAAGAGGGCGTCTCTCCATTAGGGACCCCTTTTACAGAGGGAGTCCCTCCGTCAGGGACCCCTTTTAAAGAGGAAGTCTCTCCGTCAGGGACTCCTTTCACAGAGGGAGACTCTCCATCATGGACCCCTTTTACAGAGGGAGTCTCTCACCGTCAGGGACCCCTTTTACAGAGGGAGTCTCTCCGTCAGGGACCCCTTTTCGAGAGGGAGTCTCTCCGTCAGGGACCCCTTTTAAAGAGGGAGTCTCTCCGTCAGGGACCCCTTTTACCAGAGGGGAGTCTCTCCGTCAGGGACCCCTTTTAAACAGGGAGTCTCTCCGTCAGGGACCCCTTTTAAAGAGGGAGTTTCTCCATCAGGGACCCCTTTTAAACAGGGAGTCTCTCCGTCAGGGACCCCTTTTACAGAGGGAGTCTCTCCGTCAGGGACCCCTTTTAAAGAGTGAGTCTCTCCGTCAGGGACCCCTTTTTAAAGAGGGAGTTTCTCCATCAGGGACCCCTTTTAAACAGGGAGTCTCTCCGTCAGGGACCCCTTTTACAGAGGGAGTCTCTCCGTCAGGGACCCCTTTTAAAGAGTGAGTCTCTCCGTCAGGGACCCCTTTTTAAAGAGGGCGTCTCTCCATTAGGGACCCCTTTTAAAGAGGAAGTCTCTCCGTCAGGGACTCCTTTCACAGAGGGAGACTCTCCATCAGGGACCCCTTTTACAGAGGGAGTCTCTCTCCGTCAGGGACCCCTTTTAAAGAGGAAGTCTCTCCGTCAGGGACTCCTTTCACAGAGGGAGACTCTCCATCAGGGACCCCTTTTACAGAGGGAGTCTCTCCATCAGGGACCCCTTTTACAGAGGGAGTCTCTCACCGTCAGGGACCCCTTTTACAGAGGGAGACTCTCCATCAGGGACCCCTTTTAAAGAGGGAGTCTCTCCGTCAGGGACCCCTTTTACCAGAGGGGAGTCTCTCCGTCAGGGACCCCGTTTAAAGAGGGAGTTTCTCCATCAGGGACCCCTTTTAAACAGGGAGTCTCTCCGTCAGGGACCCCTTTTACAGAGGGAGACTCTCCATCAGGGACCCCATTTAAAGAGGGAGTCTCTCACCATCAGGGACCCCTTTTCGAGAGGGAGTTTCTCCATCAGGGACCCCTTTTAACGAGGGAGTCTCACCATCAGGGACCCCTTTTCGAGAGGGAGTCTCTCCGTCAGGGACCCCTTTTAAACAGGGAGTCTCTCCGTCAGGGACCCCTTTTAAAGAGGGAGTCTCTCCGTCAGGGACCCCTTTTAAACAGGGAGTCTCTCCGTCAGGGACCCCTTTTAAAGAGGGAGTCTCTCCGTCAGGGACCCCTTTTACAGAGGGAGTCTCTCCGTCAGGGACCCCTTTTAAAGAGGGAGTATCTCCGTCAGGGACCCCTTTTACAGAGGGAGTCTATACGTCAGGGACTCCTTTTCAAGAGGGAGTCGCTCCATCAAGGACCCCTTTTAAAGAGGGAGTCTCTCCGTCAGGGACCCCTTTTACAGAGGGAGTCTCTCCGTCAGGGATCCCTTTTAAAGAGGGAGTCTCTCCATCAGGGACCCCTTTTAAAGAGGGAGTTTCCCTGTCAGGGACCCCTTTGAAACAGGGAGTCTCTCCGTCAGGGACCCCTGTCACGGAGGGGGTCTCTCCATGAAGGACCCATTTTAAAGAGGGCATTTCCCCATCTGGGACCCCTTTTACAGAGGGAGTCTCTTCATCAAAGACCCCTTTTAAAGAGGGAGTCTCTCCGTCAGGGACCCCTTTTAAAGAGGGAGTCTCTCCGTCAGGGACCCCTTTCACAGAGGGAGACTCTCCATCAGGGACCCCTTTTACAGAGGGAGTCTCTCCATCAGGGACCCCTTTTACAGAGGGAGTCTCTCACCGTCAGGGACCCCTTTTACAGAGGGAGACTCTCCATCAGGGACCCCTTTTAAAGAGGGAGTCTCTCCGTCAGGGACCCCTTTTCGAGAGGGAGTCTCTCCATCAGGGACCCCTTTTAAAGAGGGAGTCTCTCCGTCAGGGACCCCTTTTACCAGAGGGGAGTCTCTCCGTCAGGGACCCCGTTTAAAGAGGGAGTTTCTCCATCAGGGACCCCTTTTAAACAGGGAGTCTCTCCGTCAGGGACCCCTTTTACAGAGGGAGACTCTCCATCAGGGACCCCATTTAAAGAGGGAGTCTCTCACCATCAGGGACCCCTTTTCGAGAGGGAGTTTCTCCATCAGGGACCCCTTTTAACGAGGGAGTCTCACCATCAGGGACCCCTTTTCGAGAGGGAGTCTCTCCGTCAGGGACCCCTTTTAAACAGGGAGTCTCTCCGTCAGGGACCCCTTTTAAAGAGGGAGTCTCTCCGTCAGGGACCCCTTTTAAACAGGGAGTCTCTCCGTCAGGGACCCCTTTTAAAGAGGGAGTCTCTCCGTCAGGGACCCCTTTTACAGAGGGAGTCTCTCCGTCAGGGACCCCTTTTAAAGAGGGAGTATCTCCGTCAGGGACCCCTTTTACAGAGGGAGTCTATACGTCAGGGACTCCTTTCCAAGAGGGAGTCGCTCCATCAAGGACCCCTTTTAAAGAGGGAGTCTCTCCATCAGGGACCCCTTTTACAGAGGGAGTCTCTCCGTCAGGGATCCCTTTTAAAGAGGGAGTCTCTCCATCAGGGACCCCTTTTAAAGAGGGAGTTTCCCTGTCAGGGACCCCTTTGAAACAGGGAGTCTCTCCGTCAGGGACCCCTGTCACGGAGGGGGTCTCTCCATGAAGGACCCATTTTAAAGAGGGCATTTCCCCATCTGGGACCCCTTTTACAGAGGGAGTCTCTTCATCAAAGACCCCTTTTAAAGAGGGAGTCTCTCCGTCAGGGACCCCTTTTAAAGAGGGAGTCTCTCCGTCAGGGACCCCTTTTCAAGAGGGAGTCTCTCCGTCAGGGACCCATTTTAAAGAGGGAGTCTCTCCGTCAGGGACCCCTTTTAAAGAGGGAGTCTCTCCGTCAGGGACCCCTTTTCAAGAGGAAGTCTCTCCATCAGGGACCCTTTTTAAAGAGGGCGTCTCTCCGTCAGGGACCCATTATAAAGAGGGAGTCTCCCTCCGTCTGGGACCCCTTTTACAGAGGGAGTCTCTCCGTCAGGGACCCATTATAAAGAGGGAGTCTCCCTCCGTCAGGGACCCCTTTTACAGAGGGAGTCTCCCTCCGTCAGGGACCCCTTTTGAAGAGGGAGTCTCTCTGTCAAGGACCCCTTTTAAAGAGGGAGTCTCTCCGTCAGGGACCCCTTTTACAGAGGGAGTCTCTCCGTCAGGGACCCCTTTTACAGAGGGGGTCTCTCCATCAAGGACCCTTTTGAAAGAGCGAGTCTGTCCATCAGGGACCCCTTTTAACGAGGGAGTCTCTCCGTCTGGGACCCATTTTAAAGAGGGAGTCGCTCCATCTAGGACCCTTTTTAAAGAGGGAGTCTCTCCGTCAGGAATCCCATTTGCAGAGGGAGTCTCTCCGTCTGGGACCCCTTTTACAGAGGGAGTCTCTCCGTCTGGGACCCCTTTTACAGAGGGAGTCTCTCCGTCTGGGACCCCTTTTAATGAGGGAGTCTCTCTGTCAGGGACCCCTTTTGAAGAGGGAGTCTCTCCGTCAGGGACCCCTTTTACAGAGGGAGTCTCTCCGTCAGGGACCCCTTTTACAGAGGGAGTCTCTCCGTCAGGGACCCCTTTTAATGAGGGAGTCTCTCCGTCAGGGACCCATTTTAAAGAGGGAGTCTCTCCGTCAGGGACCCCTTTTAAAGAGCGAGTCTCTCCGTCAGGGACCCCTTTTACAGAGGGAGTCTCTCCGTCTGGGACCCCTTTTGCAGAGGGAGTCTCTCCGTCAGGGACGCCTTTTACAGAGGGAGTCTCTCCGTCTGGGACCCCTTTTACAGAGGGAGTCTCTCCGTCAGGGACCCCTTTTACAGAGGGAGTCTCTCCGTCTGGGACGCCTTTTACAGAGGGAGTCTCTCCGTCTGGGACGCCTTTTAAAGAGGGAGTCTCTCCGTCAGGGACGCCTTTTAAAGAGGGAGTCTCTCCGTCAGGGACCCCTTTTACAGAGGGCGTGTCTCCATCTGGGACCCTTTTTACAGAGTGAGTCTCTCCGTCAGGGACCCCTTTTAAAGAGGAAGTCTCTCCGTCAGGGACCCCATTTTACAGAGGGAGTCTCTCCGTCTGGGACCCCTTTTACAGATGGAGTCTCACCGTCTGGGACCCCTTTTACAGAGGGAGTCTCTCCGTCTGGGACCCCTTTTACAGAGGGAGTTTCTCCGTCAGGGACCCCTTTTAAAGAGGGAGTCTCTCCGTCTGGGACCCCTTTTAACGAGAGAGTCTCTCCGTCAGGGACCCATTTTAAAGAGGGAGTCTCTCTCCGTCAGGGACCCCTTTTACAGAGGGAGTCGCTCCATCTAGGACCCTTTTTAAAGAGGGAGTCTCTCCGTCTGGGACCCCTTTTACCGAGGGAGTCTCTCCGTCTGGGATCCCTTTTACCGAGGGAGTCTCTCCGTCAGGGACCCCTTTTACAGAGGGAGTCTCACCGTCAGGGACCCCTTTTAAAGAGGGAGTCTCTCTGTCTGGGACCCCTTTTAAAGAGGGAGTCTCTCTGTCAAGGACCCCTTTTAAAGAGTGAGTCTCACCGTCAGGGACCCCTTTTAAAGAGGGAGTCTCCCCGTCTGGGACCTCTTTTACAGAGGGAGTCTCTCCGTCAGGGAATCCATTTACAGAGGGAGTCTCTCCGTCACAGACCCCTTTTAAAGAGGGGGTCTCTCCATCAGGGACCCATTTTCAAGAGAGAGTCTGTCCATCAGGGACCCCTTTTAACGAGGGAGTCTCTCCGTCAGGGACCCCTTTTACAGAGGGAGTCTCTCCGTCAGGGACCCCTTTTTACAGAGGGGGTCTCTCCATCAAGGACCCTTTTTATAAAGGGAGTCTCTCCATCAAGGATCCTTTTGAAAGAGGGAGTCTCTCCGTCTGGGACCCCTTTTAAAGAGGGAGTCTCTCCTCAGGGACCCCTTTTAAAGGGGAATCTCTCCGTCAGGGACCCCTTTTAAAGGGGGAGTCTCTCCGTCAGGGACCCCTTTTACAGAGGGAGTCTCTCCGTCCGGGACCCCTTTTAAACAGGGAGTCTCCCTGTCAGGGACCCCTTTTACACAGGGAGTCTCTCCGTCAGGGACCCCTTTTAAACAGGGAGTCTCTCCATCTGAACCCCTTTTCCAGAGGGAGTCTGTCCATCAAGGAACCTTTTTACAGAGGGAGTCTCTCCGTCAGGGATCCCATTTGCAGAGGGAGTCTCTCCGTCTGGGACCCCTTTTACAGAGGGAGTCTCTCCGTCTGGGACCCCTTTTAATGAGGGAGTCTCTCTGTCAGGGACCCCTTTTGAAGAGGGAGTCTCTCCGTCAGGGACCCCTTTTACAGAGGGAGTCTCTCCGTCAGGGACCCCTTTTACAGAGGGAGTCTCTCCGTCAGGGACCCCTTTTAAAGAGGGAGTCTCTCCGTCAGGGACCCCTTTTAAAGAGCGAGTCTCTCCGTCAGGGACCCATTTTAAAGAGGGAGTCTCTCCGTCTGGGACCCCTTTTACAGAGGGAGTCTCTCCGTCAGGGACCCCTTTTAAAGAGGGAGTCTCTCCGTCAGGGACCCCTTTTACCAGAGGGGAGTCTCTCCGTCAGGGACCCCGTTTAAAGAGGGAGTTTCTCCATCAGGGACCCCTTTTAAACAGGGAGTCTCTCCGTCAGGGACCCCTTTTACAGAGGGAGACTCTCCATCAGGGACCCCATTTAAAGAGGGAGTCTCTCACCATCAGGGACCCCTTTTCGAGAGGGAGTTTCTCCATCAGGGACCCCTTTTAACGAGGGAGTCTCACCATCAGGGACCCCTTTTCGAGAGGGAGTCTCTCCGTCAGGGACCCCTTTTAAATAGGGAGTCTCTCCGTCAGGGACCCCTTTTAAAGAGGGAGTCTCTCCGTCAGGGACCCCTTTTAAACAGGGAGTCTCTCCGTCAGGGACCCCTTTTAAAGAGGGAGTCTCTCCGTCAGGGACCCCTTTTACAGAGGGAGTCTCTCCCTCAGGGACCCCTTTTAAAGAGGGAGTATCTCCGTCAGGGACCCCTTTTACAGAGGGAGTCTATACGTCAGGGACTCCTTTTCAAGAGGGAGTCTCTCCATCAGGGACCCCTTTTAAAGAGGGAGTTTCCCTGTCAGGGACCCCTTTGAAACAGGGAGTCTCTCCGTCAGGGACCCCTGTCACGGAGGGGGTCTCTCCATGAAGGACCCATTTTAAAGAGGGCATTTCCCCATCTGGGACCCCTTTTACAGAGGGAGTCTCTTCATCAAAGACCCCTTTTAAAGAGGGAGTCTCTCCGTCAGGGACCCCTTTTAAAGAGGGAGTCTCTCCGTCAGGGACCCCTTTCACAGAGGGAGACTCTCCATCAGGGACCCCTTTTACAGAGGGAGTCTCTCCATCAGGGACCCCTTTTACAGAGGGAGTCTCTCACCGTCAGGGACCCCTTTTACAGAGGGAGACTCTCCATCAGGGACCCCTTTTAAAGAGGGAGTCTCTCCGTCAGGGACCCCTTTTACAGAGGGAGTCTCTCCGTCTGGGACCCCTTTTTCCAGAGGGAGTCTCTCCATCTGGGACGCCTTTTAAAGAGGGAGTCTCTCCGTCAGGGACCCCTTTTAAAGAGCGAGTCTCTCCGTCAGGGACCCATTTTAAAGAGGGAGTCTCTCCGTCTGGGACCCCTTTTACAGAGGGAGTCTCTCCGTCAGGGACCCCTTTTAAAGAGCGAGTCTCTCCGTCAGGGACCCCTTTTACAGAGGGAGTCTCTCCGTCTGGGACCCCTTTTTCCAGAGGGAGTCTCTCCATCTGGGACGCCTTTTAAAGAGGGAGTCTCTCCGTCAGGGACGCCTTTTAAAGAGGGAGTCTCTCCGTCAGGGACCCCTTTTACAGAGGGAGTCTCTCCGTCTGGGACCCGTTTTAAAGAGGGAGTCTCTCCGTCAGGGACGCCTTTTGAAGAGGGAGTCTCTCCGTCTGGGACGCCTTTTAAAGAGGGAGTCTCTCCGTCAGGGACGCCTTTTAAAGAGGGAGTCTCTCCGTCAGGGACCCCTTTTACAGAGGGAGTCTCTCCGTCTGGGACCCGTTTTAAAGAGGGAGTCTCTCCGTCAGGGACGCCTTTTGAAGAGGGAGTCTCTCCGTCTGGGACGCCTTTTAAAGAGGGAGTCTCTCCGTCAGGGACGCCTTTTAAAGAGGGAGTCTCTCCGTCAGGGACCCCTTTTACAGAGGGAGTCTCTCCGTCTGGGACCCGTTTTAAAGAGGGAGTCTCTCCGTCAGGGACGCCTTTTGAAGAGGGAGTCTCTCCGTCAGGGACCCCTTTTAAAGAGGGAGTCTCTCCGTCTGGGACCCCTTTTAAAGAGGGAATCTTTTTTTAGATATACTTTCTGTTACAAAATTGAAGGGTACGCACAGATGAAGGTAGATGTCACACTTACAATTCAAAAACAATAGAACACAGATCGTACACAACACAAGTCCATGCCTTCTGACACATGGTGGCCAATACAACGTGGGGTGGCCCCAGAGAGTGGCCGTTCGCCATGGGGCCTGCGCCCGGGCCGCACCTCTCTTCGGCGCGCCCCGCAGCACGTACCCCTCGACCTCGGAGCGTGCCGCTCGGCCGCGGACGGCTCCTCCAGCTGGAAGGCCAGCAGGTCTCGGTCCAGCCAAAGGCGCCTCTTTCACTGAGTTGACGTTCTTCCAGCCTCAGGCGATATCCGTCTCGGCGCGCGTCCCGGGGAGCAGGCCGTGGAGCAGAGCGTCCTGTGTTACATGTGGCGTCCATCCCGGTCCTCCTCGTTGCTTCTACCGCACTTGTGCGTTTTGCGTCATCTGCAAATTTGGAAATCGTGCCCCGTACGCCCAAGA
This sequence comes from Heptranchias perlo, assembly GCF_035084215.1. Classification (NCBI taxonomy): domain Eukaryota; kingdom Metazoa; phylum Chordata; class Chondrichthyes; order Hexanchiformes; family Hexanchidae; genus Heptranchias; species Heptranchias perlo. The sequence continues at coordinate 62,631 of NW_027139766.1, read as the reverse complement.
CCAAAAAAAGCTGGACGATTGAGACGTTCTCCCTCTTGGAAGAAGAGCAGGGGGTGGGGGAGATTGACAAGTGTCCTGGGCCCAAGGTTCCTCGGCCAAAAGTTCAGGTGTCCTGATTGAGGATTTGGTAGAGTAGATAAGGAGGACCACTTTCCAAAGGCAGGAGGGTCCGTAAACAGAGGCCACAGCTTTAAGGCAACAACCTGCGTTTATCCAGCGCCTTTAACGTAGTAAAACGTCCCAGGGCGCCTCACGGGAGCGTAAATCAGACAAAATTTGACACCGAGCCACATGAGGAGATATTCGGACAGATGACCAAAAGCTTGGTCCATGAGGTAGGTTTTAAGGAGCATCTTAAAGGAGGAGAGAGAGGCAGAGAGGTTTAGGGAGGGAATTCCAGAGCTTAGGGTCGAGGCATCTGAAGGCACGGCCGCCAATGGTGGAGCGATGGGAATCGGGGAGATGCGCAAGAGGCCAGAATCGGAGGAGTGCAGAGATCTCGGAGGGTTGTAGGAGGTTGCAGAGATAGAGAGGGGAGGCGAAGGCCATGGAGGGATTTGAAAACAAGGATGGGGAATATTAAAATTGAGGCGTTGCTGGACCGGGAGCCAATGTAGGTCCAAGCGAGCACAGGGGATGATGGCAGAACGGGGTACGAGTTAAGTCACCCTCCAGGATTGTCCTGGAGTCAATCGTCCAACCTCATGGGCACTACTGCAAGCAAGTTCACTAGATTGATTCCTGGAATTGAGAGGGTTGTCCTCTGAGGAGAGGTTGAGTAGAATGGGCCTATACTCTCTGGTGTTTGGAAGAATGAGAGGTGATCTCATTGAAATATATAAGATTCTGAGGGGGCTTGACAGGGTAGATGCTGAGAGGCTGTTTCCCCCTGGCTGGAGAGTCTAGAACCAGGGGGCATAGTCTCAGGATAAGGGTTCGGCCATCCAAGACTGAGATGAGGAGGAATTTCTTCACTCAGAGGGTTGTGAATCTTTGGAATTCTCTACCCCAGAGGGCTGTGGATGCTGAGTCGTTGAGTATATTCAAGACTGGATATTTGGACTCGAATGGAATCAAGGGATATGGGGATCGGGCAGGAAAGTGTTGAGTATATTGAAGATGTGGAGATGCCGGTGATGGACTGGGGTTGACAATTGTAAACAATTTTACAACACCAAGTTATAGTCCAGCAATTTTATTTTAAATCCACAAGCTTTCAGAGGCTTCCTCCTTCCTCAGGTGAACGATGTGAAACCTGAGGAAGGAGGAAGCCTCCGAAAGCTTGTGAGTATATTGAAGGCTGAGATCGATGGACATTTGGACTCGAAGGGAATCAAGGGGTATGGGGATCGGGCGGGAAAGCGGAGATGAGGTGGAAGATCAGCCACGATCTGACTGAACGGCGGAGCAGGCTCGAGGGGCCGCGTGGCCTCCTCCCGCTCCCATTTCTCACGTTCTACGTTCGAGGCGGGGAGAAATCGTCGGGGGGGGGCATTGTGTTCTCTTACTGCAAATGGGGAAGGGGGTGTAAAGCAAAAAGGCTGTTTGACTGGAGGGGGGGGTCAACCTCCCAGAGAAAAAAAAATGGCCAAGCAGAGCTGGCAACTCTGACCTCAAAATCCTCCTCCCCCCACCAAAAAAAAAAGCTTGGAATGGACACATGGGTCAGTGGTCCCCCAGTTAAAAGCTCACCAAAGGGGAAAAAGTAGTGATTTTTGGGGAAGGGGGGGGTGATGGTGGATTGGCACCATGGCCAATAAAATGGCGCCCGTCTCTCCCGCTTCTTCTTCCTCTTCTTCTTCCCTCCTTTCAAAAACGCGGCGCGCGCGAACGGCAGTTGGGCGCGCGCCGCCCCGCCCACCCGGCGGTTTAGAACGTCACCGCCCCCTCGCGGGGAGGCGCGTCACCGCGCTGCCTGACCAATGAGTGCAGGCTGGAGCCACGTGGGGACGCCTCGGCGCCCAATCAGCGAAGGGGTGGGAGTGGGGGGGGGCCACGTGGTCCGGGTACCACGTGGGGCGGAGGGTCGGTCGTGGGGGGGCGGGGGGAGCCCGGGAAGCCAATGAGGAAAAGGTTGATTGTCGGGCTCTCTGCCTCTCGGTTTTGTGATTGGTCCGATGAGAGGAAGGGGGCGGGGCGGAGGGGGAGTGGGGCGCGGGGAGTGAATTGTAAATGGGGCGGAGGGGGGGAGGGGTCAGGAAGGATTGAGAGAGTGAGAGGGCACGTGGGTGAGTGAGGGGGGAGTGAGAGGGAGGGAATTGGGGGGAGGGGAGTGGAGGAGTGAACAGAGGAGGGAATGGGGGGGGAGGAGGGGGGAATGGAGGGGGGAGGGGAGTGGAGGAGGGAATGGAGGGGGGGAGGGGAGTGGAGGAGGGAATGGAGGGGGGGAGTAAATGGAGGGGAGGGAATAGGGGGGAGTGGGGGAGGGAATAGGGGGGAGTGGGGGAGGGAATAGAGCAGAGGGAGGAGTGGGGGAGGGAATAGAGCAGAGGGAGGAGTGGGGGAGAGAATAGAGGGGGGGAGGGAATAGAGGGAGGAGTGGGGGAGAGAATAGAGGGGGGGAGGGAATAGAGGGAGGAGTGGGGGAGAGAATAGAGGGGGGGAGGGAATAGAGGGAGGAGTGGGGGAGAGAATAGAGGGGGAGGGAGTGGGGGAGGGAATAGAGGGGGAGGGAGTGGGGGAGGGAATAGAGGGGGAGGGGGAGGGAATAGAGGGGAGGGAGTTGGGGAGGGAATAGAGGGGGGAGTGGGGGAGAGAATAGGAGGGAGTGGGGGAGGGAATAGAGGGGAGTGGGGAGGGAATAGAGGGGAGGGGGAGGGAATAGAGGGGAGTGGGGGGAGGGAATAGGGAGAGTGGGGGAGGGAATAGAGGGGAGGGGGAGGGAATAGAGGGGAGTGGGGGGAGGGAATAGGGAGAGTGGGGGAGGGAATAGGGAGAGTGGGGGAGGGAATAGGGGGAGTGGGGGAGAGAATAGAGGGGAGTGGGGGAGGAGGGGAATAGAGAGGGAGGGAGGGAGAGAATAGACGGGAGGGAGGGATTAGAGGGGAGCGAGAGAGGGGGAGGGTAGAGGGAAGGGAGATGGGAAATGGGTGGGGGGGAGGGAATGGGGAGAGGGTGGGGGGAGAGGGAGAGAGTAGAGATGAGGGGGAGGGGAGGGGATTGTATTGTGAATTGGCGGGGGGGCGGTTCAGAAAGGATTAAGAGAGAGAGAGAGAGGGGTGTGGGGAGGGGAGAGAGGGAGAAGAGAAATGAGGGGGAGAGAGGGAGAGGAGTGATACGGGGGAGGGGGAGAAATGGAGAGAGATGAGGAGGGAGAGGGGAGAGAGAGGGAGAGAAAAGGGGGGGAGAGAGGGGGAGGGGGAGAGATGGGGGGAGGGGAGAGATGGTGCCAGAGTCTCAGTGAAGGAAGATGTAGTCGAGATACTGGATGGGCTAAAGATTAATAAAGAGGAGGTACTAGAAAGGCTAGCTGTACTTAAAGTAGATAAGTCACCCGGTCCGGATGGGATGCATCCTAGGTTGCTGAGGGAAGTAAGGGTGGAAATTGCGGAGGTACTGGACATAATCTTCCAAACATCCGTAGACACAGGGGTGGTGCCAGAGGACTGGGGAATTGCAAATGTTACACCCTTGTTCAAAAAAGGGTGCAAAGATAAACCCAGCAACTGCAGGCCAGTCAGTTTAACCTCAGTGGTGGGGAAACTTTTAGAAACGATAATCCGGGACAGAATTTACAGTCACTTGGACAAGGGTGGATTGTTTAGGGAAAGCCAGCATGGATTTGTTGAAGGCAAATCATGTCTAACTAACCTGATAGAGTTTTTTGATGAGGTAACAGAGAGGGTCGATGAGGGCAATGCGGCGGATGCGGTGTATATGGACTTTCAAAAGGCATTTGATAAAGTGCCGCATAATAGGCTTATCATCAAGATTACGGCCCATGGAATAAAGGGGGCAATAGCAACATGGATACAGAATTGGCTAAGTGACAGGAAACAGAGAGTAGTGGTGAACGGTTGTTTTTCGGACTGGAGGGAGGTGTACAGTGGTGTTCCCCAGGGGTCGGTGCTGGGACCACTGCTTTTCTTGATATGTATTAATGACTTGGACTTGGGTGTACAGGGCACAATTTCAAAATTTGCAGATGACACAAAACTCGGAAGGGTAGTGAACAGTGAGGAGGATAGTGATAGACTTCAAGAGGATATAGACAGGCTGGTGGAATGGGCGGACACGTGGCAGATGAGATTTAATGCAGAAAAATGCGAGGTGATACATTTTGGTAGGAAGAACGAGGAGAGGCAATATAAACTAGAGGGCACAACTCTAAAAGGGGTACAGGAACAGAGAGATCTGGGGGTATATTCGGCCCAACAGGTCTATCCCGGTGTTTATGCTCCACACGAGCCTCCTCCCTCCCGACTCCATCTCACCCTCTCACCATCTCCTTCTATTCCTTTCTCCCTCATGTGTTTATCGAGCTTCCCCTTAAATCCATCTCCACTATTCGCCTCAACCACTCCTTGTGGGAGCGAGTTCCACATTCTCACCGCTCTCTGGGTAAAGAAGTTTCTCCTGAATTCCCGATTGGATTTATTAGTGACTATCTTATATTTATGGCCCCTGGTTCTGGTCTCCCCCACAAGTGGAAACATCTTCTCTACGTTTACCCGATCGAACCCTTTCATAATCTTAAAGACCTCTATCAGGTCACCCCTCAGTCTTCTCTTTTCGAGAGAAAAGAGCCCCAGCCTGTTCAATCTTTCCTGATAGGGAAAACCTCTCAGTTCTGCAATCATCCTAGTAAATCTTTTTTGCACCTTCTCCAGTGCCTCTATATCCTTTTTATAATATGGAGACCAGAACTGTGCACAGTGCTCCAAGTGTGGTCTAACCAAGGAATATGGAGACCAGAACTGTGCACAGTGCTCCAAGTGTGGTCCAGCCAAGGTATATGGAGACCAGAACTGTACACAGTGCTCCAAGTGTGGTCTAACCAAGGTATATGGAGACCAGAACTGTGCACAGTGCTCCAAGTGTGGTCTAACCAAGGTATATGGAGACCAGAACTGTGCACAGTGCTCCAAGTGTGGTCTAACCATGGTATATGGAGACCGGAACTGTGCACAGTGCTCCAAGTGTGGTCTAACCAAGGTATATGGAGACCAGAACTGTGCACAGTGCTCCAAGTGTGGTCTAACCAAGGTATATGGAGACCAGAACTGTGCACAGTGCTCCAAGTGTGGTCTAACCAAGGTATATGGAGACCAGAACTGTGCACAGTGTTCCAAGTGTGGTCTAACCAAGGAATATGGAGACCAGAACTGTGCACAGTGCTCCAAGTGTGGTCCAGCCAAGGTATATGGAGACCAGAACTGTACACAGTGCTCCAAGTGTGGTCTAACCAAGGTATATGGAGACCAGAACTGTGCACAGTGCTCCAAGTGTGGTCTAACCAAGGTATATGGAGACCAGAACTGTGCACAGTGCTCCAAGTGTGGTCTAACCAAGGTATATGGAGACCAGAACTGTGCACAGTGCTCCAAGTGTGGTCTAACCAAGGTATATGGAGACCAGAACTGTGCACAGTGCTCCAAGTGTGGTCTAACCAAGGTATATGGAGACCAGAACTGTGTACAGTGCTCCAAGTGTGGTCTGACCAGTTATACCCCATGTAGAGCTGCGAGACTCCATGACCCTCCTCCAGCCCCTACAACCCTCCTCGATCTCTGACCTCCTCCAATTCCGCCCTCTTGTCCATCCCCCCCGATTCCCATCGCTCCACCATTGGCGGCCGTGCCTTCAGCTGCCTGGGGCCCCGAGCTCTGGAATTCCCTCCCTAAACCTCTCCGCCTCTCTCCCTCCTCCTTTAAGACGCTCCTTAAAACCTTCCTCTTTGACCGAGCTTTTGGGTCGCCTGTCCTAATATCTCCTTACGTGGCTCGGTGGTGAATTTTGGACTGATTTATGCTCCTGTGAGGCACCCTGGGACGTTTTTGCTTACTAGTTTAAAGGCGCTATAGAAATGCAGGTTAATGCAGCCCAGGGACATGGACGTCAATCATTGCACGCTCCCCACCACTCCCCCCAGCTAACTCTGGCTCCGCGCAGCCCTGCATTCAATTCCGAGTCACCCAGGGAGCGCACAGAGGGGCAATCACCAGTGTCGGACGGCTCCCTCTCCGCAACACACACGAGGAAAGTTGGAGGGTGAATTGGTGCCCGGGTACAGGATCATCTTGGCAGAGGGCCAGTGTCCCGAGACAGTTGGGGAAAAGGGGATGGGGAGGTGGAGGAAGAAGTGAGGGGGGGGCAAGAGGAGAGGGGATAGGGAGGTGGAGGAGGGGATAGGGAGGTGGAGGAGGGGATAGGGAGGTGGAGGAGGGGATAGGGAGGTGGAGGAAGAAGTGAGGAGGGGGGGAAGAGGAGAGGGGCTGAGGTGGAGGTGGAGATGGGGAGGAGGAGAGGAGAAGCAGGGCGGGAGATGAGGTTGGGAGGGGGAAGTGAGGGTGAAGGAGAGAGGGGGGAGACGTGATGTGAGGTGGGGAAGGGGTGAGGTGAGGCAGGGGGGAGGAGGAGGAGGTGGTGAAGGGGAGAGGGCGAAATGGGGTGGGGAGTGAGGGGAGGGGGAGGAGGAGGGGGATGATGGGGAGGGAGGGAGGTGAGGAGGAGGGGTGGGGAGTGAGGTGAGGAGGAAGAGGAGGGGGTGGGGAGTGAGCTGAAGGGGAGGAGGGAGGGGGTGGGGGGAGGAGGATGAGGTGGGAGGTAAGGCAGGAGGAGGAGGGGGTGATGTGATGAGGGTGGGGAGGGCGGTGAGGTGAGGAGGAGGGGAGGGGGGTGAGGAGGGGAGGGGGGTGAGGAGGGGAGGGGGGTGAGGAGGGGAGGGGGGTGAGGTGAGGAGGAGGGGAGGGGGTGAGGTGAGGAGGAGGGGAGGGGGTGAGGTGAGGAGGAGGGGAGGGGGGTGAGGAGGGGAGTGGGGTGAGGTGAGGAGGAGGGGAGGGGGTGAGGTGAGGAGGAGGGGAGGGGGTGAGGTGAGAAGGAGGGGAGGGGGGTGAGGTGAGAAGGAGGGGAGGGGGGTGAGGTGAGGAGGAGGGGAGGGGGGTGAGGTGAGGAGGGGGGTGAGGAGGGGAGTGGGGTGAGGTGAGGAGGAGGGGAGGGGGTGAGGTGAGGAGGAGGGGAGGGGGTGAGGTGAGAAGGAGGGGAGGGGGGTGAGGTGAGGAGGAGGGGAGGGGGGTGAGGTGAGGAGGAGGGGAGGGGGTGAGGTGAGGAGGAGGGGAGGGGGGTGAGGAGGGGAGGGGGGTGAGGTGAGGAGGAGGGGAGGGGTGAGGTGAGGAGGAGGGGACGGGGTGAGGTGAGGAGGAGGGGAGGGGGGTGAGGGGAGGGGGTGAGGTGAGGAGGAGGGGAGGGGGTGAGGTGAGGAGGAGGGGAGGGGGCGAGGTGAGGAGGAGGGGAGGGGGTGAGGTGAGGAGGAGGGGAGGGGGGGGAGGAGGGGAGGGGGGTGAGGTGAGGAGGTGGGGAGGGGTGTGGGTGAGGAGGGGGGAGGGGGGTGGGAGGGGAGGGGGGTGAGGAGGGGAGGGGGGTGAGGTGAGGAGGAGGGGAGGGGGTGGGTGGAGGGGGGTGAGGTGAGGGGTGGGGAGGGGGGTGAGGTGAGGAGGGGGTGGGGGTGAGGTGAGGAGGGGAGGGGGTGAGGTGAGGAGGGGGGAGGGGGGTGAGGTGGGAGGGGGGGGGTGAGGTGAGGAGGTGGGAGGGGGGTGTGGTGAGGTGGAGGGGGTGGGTGAGGTGGGGGAGGGGTGGGTGTGGAGGTGGGGTGGGGGGGTGAGGGGTGGGGGGGTGGGGTGGGTGGTGGGGAGGGGGTGGGGTGAGGTGGAGGGGTGGGGGTGGGTGTGGTGGGGGGTGGGGGGTGGGGTGGGTGGGGGGTGGGGTGAGGTGGGGGGGGGGGTGTGGTGGAGGGGGTGGGGGGTGAGGTGGGTGGAGGGGTGGGGGTGGGTGGGAGGAGGGGTGGGGGTGAGGTGAGGTGGAGGGGGTGGGGTGGTGGAGGTGGGGGGGTGGGTGGGTGGTGGGGTGGGGGTGAGGAGGTGTGGAGGGGGTGTGGGGTGAGGGGGTGTGGGGTGTGGGGGGGTGTGGGGGTGGGTGGGGGTGTGGGGGTGAGGAGGGGGTGTGGGGGTGAGGAGGGGGTGTGGGGGTGAGGAGGGGGTGTGGGGGTGAGGAGGGGGTGTGGGGGTGAGGTGGGGGTGTGGGGGTGAGGAGGGGTGTGGGGTGTGGGAGGGGGTGTGGGGGTGGGAGGGGTGTGGGGTGTGGGGGGTGGGGGGTGTGGGGGTGTGGGGGGTGTTGGGGGGTGTGGGGGTGAGGGTGGGGGGTGGGTGGGGGTGTGGGGGGGTGTGGAGGGGGTGTGGGGGTGAGGAGGGGGGTGTGGGGGTGTGGGAGGGGGTGTGGGGGGTGGTGGGAGGGGTGTGGGGGTGAGGGGGGGTGTGGGGGTGGTGGGGGTGAGGAGGGGGTGTGGGGGTGAGGAGGGGGTGTGGGGGTGAGGAGGGGGGTGTGGGGGTGAGGAGGGGGTGAGGAGGGGGTGTGGGGGTGAGGAGGGGGGTGTGGGGGGTGAGGAGGGGGGTGTGGGGGTGAGGAGGGGGTGTGGGGGTGAGGAGGTGTGTGGGGGTGAGGAGGGGGGTGTGGGGGTGAGGAGGGGGTGAGGAGGGGGTGTGGGGGTGAGGAGGGGGTGTGGGGGTGAGGAGTTGTGTGGAGTGGGGAATCGAGGAGGTGAGGTGAATTGAGGAGGGGAGAGGGAGTCGGAATGAATTTACCGACAGGCGGTAATGTTGTGCGGTCCGATTATCTCCGTGATTTAAAATGCCTCCATCTCCCTCTCCCTCTCCCTCCAGATAATGAAGAGATTCTCTGACAATGGAGGATTCAGACCCGAGCTCCTGGATCACCTACTCCAACCTCAGTCTTCAGCAAACGGCCTTCAAAAATCTACACTCCCAGCAGCAGGGGGGCCTGTTCTGTGACACCGTCCTGTACGCACAAGGTGGGTGAGGGCACCTGGCTTCAGAGCAGGGTTTATTCCCCGTCGCCCCTCCTCTCTCTAACCCAGAGGTCACTGGACAGTGATCGGGAGCAGGAACCCTGGCTGATTTCCCCCTCTCTCTCTAACCCAGGGGTCACTGGACAGTGATCGGGAGCAGGAACCCCTGGCTCATTTCCCCCTCTCTCTAACCCAGGGGTCACCGGAA